>NW_019154107.1:30404118-30471498 GCF_002288905.1 Enhydra lutris kenyoni | reverse complement strand
TCAAGCAAAGCTTTATTTTGCGCCAAGCATCAAGAATCAAACCGACCCTCAAACAGACCGGTCGGGGCCGCCCCTGACAGAGAGGACGACCCCTCTCTGTTTCACAGGCTAACTTTTATAGAGCAAAGGCCATGTGGTTGGGCCTGGCCACACAGGTGGCCAATGAAATTGTAACACACAGAGAAAGCTGCACAGTCATGCTAGGTGACCAATTGAATTACAATTTACCCTAGTAGACATTTGAACCAGCCTATCACCTTGGTCAGAATTGGCGCCCAAAAGGTGCCCAAAGGGCAGGGCCCATACTCCTTGGTAGCTAGGAGACAGTATGCGCCCCCACTGATTGAATACCTCCACCTGGCCTGTCCCACCCTTGTATTTGGACTTTGTTACGTGGGACTGGTTTCCGGATCTTGTTTTTTAAGTACGTTCCCCCGGGGGGCGGGGCAAAGTCAATTTAAGTTTTACAACAAAATGGCAGTTCAACCAGGGTGGGGCCACTCTGGCTAAATAGGCCCTTATATTCCCCCCTTTTCTTTGGAGATTAGTCAAATCTTTGACTTTCCAGCCAGTTCTATGTCCCTTTTTAATGGCTGCCGGACTATTTTAATGACTCCAGAGTAATTTACGCAGAAACAGCATTTCTCTCTTAGGGCTACGCAGAGCCTCCTCTTTTTAGAAATAGTATGGCAAGCCCTAATTGTCTATATTTCCCACCTATATTTTAACAATAGGAGCAACAATGAACTCAATGAACTCATTGTTTCCGAGTCTTAGCTTTAGTCCGTGATCGGCAGGGTCCATCGGCAGCGGCATCCACCTCTGGGGGGTGTCCTCTTCCTCGGCTCATTTGATGTGACTCACGTGAATCCAGGCCCTGATGCCATCTACTTCCATCGCTGTGGGGGTGGTTGGGATGACAGCAAACAGTCCCTTCCAGTGAGGCTCCAAGTTTCCCAATCAGTGGCGATGTATCAGTCCCTGGGTTGGCAAGGATGTGGCTCCACCTCCATCTCCATCCCAATGTGGGCAGCTTGGATCCCTGTGAAGGCTCCTTCCAAGACAGATTGCAATGCCTGCAGTTACTGGAGTACAGACTGATCAGTCATTTCTGCTAGGGCAGCCTCTTGTAGCTGAGGGCAGAGTTGGGGGGGGGTCTCCCGAACATTATTTCAAATGGGGTCACCTTGTTTAAGTAGGGTGTACATTGCACCCTGAGGAGGGCGAAAGGAAGAAGATCCACCCATCCACCACCAGTCTCCAGAATTAGCTCTGCCAAAGTCTCTTTGGGAGTCTGGTTCATTCTCTCTCCTTGCCCAGAGCTCTGGGGCCGGTAGGCACAATGTAGTTTCCAATTAGTGCCCACGGCCTTGGCCAATGCCGGTGAGACTGAACTCACAAATGCAGGGCCATTGTCTGACCCGATCACAAGTGGTACCCAAACTTCTAGGAGCTTTTTGCTACCACTCCTGCCATCTCATGTTTGGCAGAAAAAGCCTCTACCCAGCCTACCGTCCATATAGATGTTGGCGGTCTTACCCTTGGCCATCTGTAGTGCCTTGGTGAGTGCAATCAGCTCCACTTTCTCCGCTGAGGTTCCGTGTGGCAGGGCTGTCATCCAGAGTTCCTGCTCAGGAGAAACCACTGTAGCCCCCGCATACCTCTTTCCAATGATCATGTAGCTACTCCCGTCTGTGAACAGAGTCATCCCTGCATCCGGGAGGGGAATGTCTCTGAGGTCTGGCCTTATTCCTGTGACTTGGGTTAGGACCTCCCTGCAGTCGTGTGGGTGGTCAGTCAGCATCTCTGGCAGCAAGGTGGCTGGATTTAGCACTGCCGGAGGCTGGAAGGTCACTTTTGGTTCATTGAGGAGGAGGACCTGATACCCCGTCACTCAGGCATTTGTTATCCACCCGTCTGGTGGAGTCCAGAGAAGGCCCTTGATAGCGTGGGTGGTGGTCAAGATGAGATTTTGACCCAAAGTCAATTTGCTTGCATCCTGGACCAGGAGGGCCATGGCAGCAACTATGCAGAGGCAAGGTGGGGGGAGCCCAGCCGCTACTGGATCTAGTTTTTTTGTTAAGATAGGCTACTGGCCTTTGCCAAGGCCCCAGAGTCTGAGTCAAACCTCCCTTAGTCAGTCCGTAGAGAGGTCAAGCAATCTCGGCGAACCGTGGTGTCCACAGCCTACAGTAGCCCACCGTCCCAAGGAACTCCCTCATGGAGACCAAAGTCTAAATAAGTGGTGAGGCTCTGACAAAGCTGTGCTTTCATTGTTGACACCTGATACCCTTTTCCTGCAGAGTCTGTAAGAGAGCTCTCATCTCCCTGCAAGCATAACCCATAGTCCTCAGCAGCTATTTCCATTATTCCCACTAACTCAGATTCTTCCTTTCAAATCCTTCAATTTTCTGAAGTTTCCTCCTTATCTCTGGGGCTGACTGATTGGCAAAGGCAAGATCGTCTAAACGAGCTATCGTGAAACTACTCTGAAGTTTACCTCAAGTTACCTAGCTTAGGTAAACAAACATTTAAAGACAACCAAATCTAGAATTTGGTTCTAACACATCCATAAAGGTGTGTTATTAAAACTAATTTTTCTCTCTAAAATAACACTCATTTCCAGAGATAAGCCAAATCAGGACTAATTCATTTGAAAAACAAGTCCAGTTTTAACAAACTTGGCCTAATTATTTACATAAGCTCAGCAAGAACAGTATGTAATCATATAGATCTTTTAGAATCTGCTTTGCTGGAACTTCTTATAAGAAATCTCTAGGTTGAACTTTTAGTAGCCTCTCTCGGCCAGAAGCCAAGCCATGTAGTTGCCATCAGACATGCCTGCAATACCTGTCTACTTGGGAAAATTCCTCTCTGAGGTGCCCAAAGTATCCTGAGGCTCCCACCTGCCAGGGAGTGACATCCTTTACTCACCTGGTGAGGCTGCTGGGAACTCTGTAAGCAAGGTATCAGGCCAACAGTTCCAAAGGGCTTTACGGCTCCAGGTTTTATAGTCAACCTTAGTTCCTTTAAACTGTCTGGTCATATCTGAGTCTTTTCAAATATGACATTCCAGTCAAGCCTTGGTAAAATAACCAGTGTTTCCAATGGTGTCCTGTTACAAGAAGAACAGATTCTTATTGAAATTATGCAAATGACTGATTGCCACAGAAGAAAGAATACTTACTAAGACCTTTTGGTTTCAGAGGGTTCAGACAGAGAGAAAAGTTGAATGCCTTGATTCGTTTACAAATGAGTACTTTTACATCTCTGTAAGTTACAGATAACTTAAGAAAAAGTTTCCCTAGTCTGGAAGAGCAAACATTACAGAACCAGTCATGTTTAAAACATTAAGAGACACAACATTACAAACTTTCAGTTCATCTAGTCCCATGTTGCTAATTCTGGTTTAGTCTGAATGCAGCTTTTACTTCTGGAAATTCTTACCCATTTCAGTTCCAGGATTTTAACCTATCAAAGACCTGTATTTGTCCTGAAAGTCTCCCATATGAATTTCCTTTAGGGCGGAATCCATCTTACAAGAGAATTAAAATATTTACAAATGAAAAAACTCAGAACAGATATGGTTAAATATCAAGTGATGACCCTTATCAAAACATTAAAACTTTAGGAAATGTATAGAACCTCTAGAGTAGTTACAGCATTTACCCAAATGTAACCCAAGGTTTATCATTGGTTTAGCAGTACTCCCTGAGTAACTCAGCATATCAAGGAAAAGCCTTATGAGTCAAAGAGGCCTCATTTACAACTCTGGGCAGGCAAAGAGAACCATTTACAGATCAATTAACCTAAGAAAACTTTGTCTTTTTAAACAGAGAGAAAACCAGCTTTTCTATACCAGTGTCTTTCCTTTTTATTCTTAAGCATGCAGTCTTAAGATTGTGAGTTTTCTGGGTTTCCCTCCCATTGTGAATGATGTCGCAGACAAAGGGAGGGGGATCTTTCAGATGCTGTCCTGCTCGCGTCCCTCGAGGGAACTAAGGAGCGTCTTAGCTAAGGTCTGTCTGTATAAACCCCGGACCAGTATACTCCGTGGAGTAGATGACCGTTATGCCATATGACGCCCCATGAGACTCAGGGTGAAGCCCACTCAGACTCCATAGCTGAAGTGGTTGAGCCATACAGACAGATTCACACAGTCAGGCACTCTTCAGATTCAAACAGGTTGGACACCCTCCCCTCTGGGTATCCTTGGCTAATGGGAGGTGATCAGTCTCCCCTTCCATTCTTTATGAATGGATCTGGCTCAGACAGTGGCCCTGGGGCTGTTTTTCTTGTTTCCGGACAGTGAGGAGAGAAGGAGCCGTGGTGCAGGAAGCACCGAGGATGGTTTAGAGGCCAGTTATGCAGGTCACACCCAAGTTGGTGCAGAAACAGAAGAGGAAGACAGAAGAACAAAGTGCCACCAGAAGGCAGAGAAAGCATTCCCAGTTCTAGAGCTCATCAGCTCCAAGAGAGGAGCAGACACAATGCTTTCCCCCCAGCAAGGGGGAGGGGCTAGGCAGTCCATGTCGGGCCAGAGAGGGCAAGGAATGTCCCCCAAACAAAGGTAGTTTTGGCAGCTGCTTGGGAATATTCCTTAAGGTCTCTGTGTCAAGTTAGACTAACCCCAGTTGGCTCCAGTTAGAGCCCTTAACACACGAAATGAGTGAGGGAAAAGCCCTACATCTATTAGGAGGAACGGAGAGATGAAAGTTAGAGTCCCCTTACTCTCTGCTTGCCCCATTTCTTCAAACACAACAAACAACACAACAGACTACAAAAAGACAAGACAAAGACAACTGCAAACCCAGCAGCCCTCATTCAGAGCCTGCCGTGGGTGGGGGTTTTCTTGGCCCCCTACAGATGCTCGCCAGGTCGAGCCACAGAACAGAACCAGACCCAGATGACCACCTGGGGGGACTCAGACCCCTAGACAATCTACCAGAAGAGGGATGGGGTGTCCCCATATCCACTCCAGCCCTGGGGAGCATGGCTGCATCCAGCTTCTCCCTGGTGGGCCATACCTGGAGCTCCGCAACCAGACAGACAGAACCAGACCCAGAAATTCTGATGCTGGCTCAGTTCTCATCATTTAGTCCCGGATGAGCCCCCAGTGTTGGGTCCCCCAGTAATGGATCCCCCAATAATGGGTCCGTGATTAAAGGAGCGAGACTGATACAAAGCGAAAGTCAAGCAAAGCTTTATTTTGCGCCAAGCATCAAGAATCAAACCGACCCTCAAACAGACCGGTCGGGGCCGCCCCTGACAGAGAGGACGACCCCTCTCTGTTTCACAGGCTAACTTTTATAGAGCAAAGGCCATGTGGTTGGGCCTGGCCACACAGGTGGCCAATGAAATTGTAACACACAGAGAAAGCTGCACAGTCATGCTAGGTGACCAATTGAATTACAATTTACCCTAGTAGACATTTGAACCAGCCTATCACCTTGGTCAGAATTGGCGCCCAAAAGGTGCCCAAAGGGCAGGGCCCATACTCCTTGGTAGCTAGGAGACAGTATGCGCCCCCACTGATTGAATACCTCCACCTGGCCTGTCCCACCCTTGTATTTGGACTTTGTTACGTGGGACTGGTTTCCGGATCTTGTTTTTTAAGTACGTTCCCCCGGGGGGCGGGGCAAAGTCAATTTAAGTTTTACAACAAAATGGCAGTTCAACCAGGGTGGGGCCACTCTGGCTAAATAGGTCCTTACAGTCATAACAGTGATCACAGGGTTGTATTTAAGCGTATCTTTTTTTTTTTTCTGATGCTTTGCCATCATGGGGCCCTGTTGACACTGAAAGGTACTGCCCCTTCCAGAGTTAACCCATTCCTAGAGAAAATGCTTCTTCGATACGCAAACCAGCCAATCTAAATCCAAACCCGTACCCAATCCACCTCCTTTATTGGGCTTTTACAGGGCTCTCTCACATTTGGGGCACCATTCTTCTGTCCTAACCTCCCAGAGGTCAGGTATCAGACAACTAAGGACAGCCTCTATGCCTCACAGCCCACTGAAATCTGCTTACCCTGCCTTGCCTGTTTCTTTCTGCAAAACCATAATGGAGGCTCTTGCCCAAGGCTTTGACTTCTCTCCTGACTGATGCTCATGCTTCCCTGTGGCCTTGCCTGGCATGGTGGGTCCCCTCCTCTAGGGAACTGTGCGCAACAGACTATCTTTCTAATGGCAATCATCTCTTGATCTGTTGGCCTCAATATACCTGAATGATAATAAAACCTACATTTTAAAACAAGGGCAATATAAACTGCAGAGGGCACTGCAATTACATAGTCCTAGGTTTGAAAAATGACCACATGTTTGGTTTACTGTGTGGCTTTGAGCGAATTGCACAACTTCTTTGACCTTCAGTCACTTCATGTGTAAATTGATTAATGGTATCTGCATCTAATCTACCCACCCCTCTGGCTATGATTTAGAGTCCTCTTCTGTGTCTTCAGAGCTCTTTGTTCTTAACCTTATCAGGACTTCTCCTTCCCTTTTAAGGTTTTATTTTTAATAAAAAGTTTAATTGAGGTACTATTGAGATAAAATAAATGAGCATATTTAAATATATTATTTGATAAGGTTGGATATATGTATATTCCCATGAAACCATCACCACAATCAAGTTAATAAACAAATACATTACCCCCAAAAGTTCTCTCATGTCCTTCCCCACCAGGCCCTTCATTCATGGGCAATCACTAGCCTGCTCTCTGTTATTAAATCCTGCTTCGCATTCCTGTTGTTTTATATAAATCAAAATGTATGTTCTTATTTCTATGTGGTCTCTTTCACTCAGCATAATTATTTTGAGATTTCATTTTGTGTATATCAATAGTTAATTCTTCTTATTGATGAGTGGCATTCCATTGTGTGGCTATACCACAATTTAAAAAAATATTTTATTTATTTATTTGACAGAGAGGGAGAGAGAGAGCACAAGTAGGCAGAGCTGCAGACAGTGGGGGAAGCATGCTCCTGCTGAGCAGAGAGCCTGATATGGGGCTCCATCCTAGGACTTTGGGATCATGATCTGAACAGAAGGCAGACACTTAACTGACTGAGCCACCTAGGCGCCCCCATACCACAATTTGGTTATTCAAACACATGTTGATGAGTATTTAATCTGTTTTCATGTTTTGGTATTGCAAATAAAGCTTCTGTGAACAGTTATGTACAACCCTTTTTATAGACATGCTTTCTTTTCCCTTGGGGAAATACCAAATGGTGAAATGGCTGGGTCATATCTTTAACTTTTTAAGAAACTGTGAAATTGCTTTCCAAACTGTTTATACAATTTTACTTTTCCTCTGGCAGCAGGAGTTTAATTCCTCCTCATCCTTGTTAACATTTGGTAGAGATAAGACTTTTAAATTTTAGACATTTTAATAGGTGTGTAATGGTATTTCATTGTATTTTTGATATACATTTCCTTAACGACAAATGGTACTGAATATCTTTTCAGGCGCTGATTTGTTAAAACTTTTGGCAATTATTTATTGGGCTGTTTGTTTAGTTTGAGTTTTGAGAGTTCTTTTTATATTCTGGATATGAGTCTTCTGTCAGATATGAGATTGGCAAATATCTTCTCCCACTCCAGAAGACTCTTCATAATATCTTTTGAAGAGCAGAGAGTCTTAATTTTAGTGAAATCCAGTTTATCAATTCAAAATCTTTTCTTAAAGATTTTATTTATTTATTTGAGAGAGAGAGAAAGAGAGAGAAAGAAATTGAGAGAGAGAGGAAGATCATGAGCAGGTGGGGAGGGGTAGAGGGAGAAGCAGTCTCCCTGCTGAGCAGGGAGCCCAGGTTGGGAGGCTGAATGCAGATGCTTAACCAACTGAGCCACCCAGGCACCCTATCAATTTCTTCTTAAATGGATCATATTTTTGGCATCATATCTACTAAATCATTCCCAAACACAAGATCACAAAGATTTTTTCCTATTTTCTTCCTAGGAATTTTATAACTTTAACTTTTACATTTGGTTTTATAATCTGTATTTTGAGCTAATTTTGAAGTTATTGTTCAAAGTATAGATCAACATTAATTTTGAATTTTGAGATCTAGATAACCAATGGTTCCAGGACCATTTGTTGAAAAGAGTAAACTTTTCTGACTGAATTGTCTTTATAGTTTTGTTGGAAATCAAGCTACCATGTATGTGTTTTTCTTGGCTCTCCGTTCTATTCCATTGAATATCCAAGAGCCAATACCACACTATCTTGATTACTATTATTTTACAATAAGTCTTGAGGATAGTTTCTTCTTCAAAATCGTTTTTGGTTATTTTAGCACTTTATAATTTTATATAAATTTTATGTAGTCAATTTTTCAATTTCTATCAAAAGAATACCCAGCTTTATTGAAGTATAATTTGAAATACAATAAACAGTACATATTTAAACTAGACAGTTTGATATGTTTTGACAGAAGTATACCCATGAACCATCACCACAATCAAATTTCCCTCCTGTTTAATTCTATTTCCTCCCTCCTTTCTTTCCCATTCCTATGCCCTGTCCCTAGGCAATCTATCCTATAGTCTGTCACTACAGATTAGTTTGAATTTTCTAAAATTTTATATAAATGGAATCATAGTAGGTACATTTTTTTGGCCTGGCTTCTTTCACTGAGCATAATTATTTTGAGATTCATCCATGTGGTTATATATATTGATTTTACAGCCTTTTGTAGTATAGTGAGAGGTAGCAAATGTATATACCAAGATTTATCTTTTTTACCTGTTGAAAGACATTTGAGTTCTTTCCCATTTTTATATATCATAAAGTAAACTATAACTATCTTTGTATATCTTTATATGGACATATGCTTTCATTTTTTGTAAACAAATACCTGGGAAGGGAATGGCTGGGTCATATGGTAGAAATACGTTTAATTTTATAAGAAACTACCAGATAGTTTCCAAAATGGTGTTATCATTTTGCATTTTTACCACCATACCACCAGTGTATGAGGTTGCTAGTTTCCTTATATTCTTGCCAACACTCAGTGTGGTCAATCTTTTTTTAAATTATCACATTCTGACAGCTGTGTAGTGTTATCTAATTGTGATTCTAATGGGCAGAAGACATGAATAGACATTTTTCCAAAGAAAACATCCAGATGGCTAACAGACACATGAAAAGATGCTCAACATCATTTATCATCAGAGAAGTACAAACCAAAACTACAATGAGATATCACTTCACATGTGTCAGAATGGCTAAATTTAACAATACAAGAAGAAAACAGAGGTTGACAAGGATGTGGAGAAAGGGGAAGTCTCTTGCACTGTTGGCGGGAATATAAACTGGTGCAGCCAGTGTGGAAGACAGTATGGGGGTTCCTCAAAAAGTTAAAAATAGAACTAGAAATTGTGCTAGTAGGTATTTACCCAAAGGATAAAAAAAATATGCATTTGGAGGGCAAATGCACCCCAAAGTTTATAGCAGCATTTTTAACAATAGCCAAATTATGGAAAGAGCCCATGTCCATTGACTGATGAATGGATAAGGATGTGATATTATATATACATACTGGAATGTTACTCCACCATCAAAAAGAATGAAATCTTCCCATTTGCAAGGACTTGGATGGAACCAGAGGGCATTATGCTAAATGAAGTAAGTCAGTAGGAGAAAGACAAATACCATATGATTTCACTCATATATGGAATTTAAGAAACAAAACAGATGAACATAGGGAAAAGGAAAAAAAAAGGCAAACCGTAAAAGAGAGTTTTAACTCTCGAGAATAAACTGAGAAGTGTGGGAGGGGAGGTGGGAAGGGAGCTGGGGGGTGGCCTAAATGGGTAATGGGTATGAAAGAGGGCACTTGTGATGAGCACTGGGTGTAGTATGAAGTGATGAATTACTAAATTCTACTCCTGAAACTAATACTACACTATATGCTAACTAACTAGAATTTAAATAAAAACTTGAAACAAAAAAGTAAAAATATGTAAAAAAAGAACATAAAATTATATACATAAAGCTAAGGAATGAAAACATCCTGACATAGTTGCATCAAATCATTTTATATTTTTTGAAAAATAAATACAAATAAAAAAATTGTGATTCTAGTTTGCATTTCCCTCATGACTAATGATGTTTATTGTTTTCACTGCTAATCTGTCATTAACATATTTTCATTTGTGATGTACCTGCAACACTTTACTCATTTCTGCAGGTGATTATTATGGTTTGAGTTGTGAAAGTTTTTCTGTATGTTCAGAATAGAAACTCATTTTAAAAAATATGATTTTCAAATTTCTTCTTCCAGTTTGTAGTGTTTTTTTATTGTCTTTCTCTAAAGATTCTTTTTTTTTTTTTTGAGGGAGAAGGGGCAGAGGGAGAGAATCTCAAGCAAACTTGGTGTTGAGCTCAGAAACAAACGTAGGGCTCGATCTCAGAACCCATGAGATCATAGCCTGAGCTGAAATTAAGAGTCCAAAGATGAACCCAGGTGCCCCTTTATTGTCTTTATAGTGTCTAAGAGTAATTTTTAATTTTAATGACGTCGTTATCCACTTTATTTGGTCATGCTTTTGGTATTGTATTTAATGAATCTTTGCCACAAAAATCTTACATATTTCTTCTAGTTGTTTTATAGTTATAGGTTTTACTTTTATTTATTTTTATTTCATGGATTTATTCTAATGTTAACTCTGTTTTTAAAATTGTTTTTATTATGTTTAGTTAATCACCATATAGTACACATCATTAGTTTTTGATGTAGTGTTTAATGATTCAATAGTTGCATGTAACACCCAGTGCTCCTCACAGCACATGCCCTCCTTAATACCCATCACCAGGCTACCACATCTGCCCCCCCTCCCCTCCCCTCTGAAACCCTCGGTTTGTTTCTCGGAGTCCATAGTCTCTCATGGTTTGTCTGTCTCTGATTCCCCCTGCTTCAGTTTTCTTTCCCTTTCCCTGTGCTCTTCCATGCTATTCCTTATAGGTTATACTTTTAGATCTAGGATCCAATTTTGTATATGCTGTAAGATAAGGAGTCTTTTTTTTCCTTTTGCATATAGATACCCAGTTCTTTCCTTGCAATTTATTGAAATCTATCCTTTCTACACTAAATTATCTTTGCACCTTGTTGAGAAATAATTGATCATATATGTGTCAGGGTATTTCTGGACTTTCTGTTGTGCTCTATTGTTCCAGCTCGAAGCTAATAAAATGCCTTCTTAATTGCTGTAGCTATATAATGAGTCTTGAAATCAGATAGTATAATTCCCTCGTTTGTTTATCTTTTCAAAATTGTTTGGGCTAGTCTAACACTTTTACATTTCTATATGAATGTAAAGGAATTTTATTGGAATTATGATGATAGATCAATTTGGAGAAAATTGACATCTTAACAATATTAAGTCTTTCAGTCCATATGTATTTATCCATTTACTTAGGTCTTTAATTACTTTCAGTAATGATTTTTTTTATAGTTTTCACCTTGCAGATATGTCTTACATGTCTTGTTTATTATACTTTATAGGTATTTCCTATTTTTTAAAAATTGTACTGTAAATTGAATTTCTATTTCATTTTTTGGTTTTTCTGTTACTGGAATGTAGAGATACAATTGAATTGTGTATATTGACCCTGCATATATCAGCCTATCTTTTTCAAGATTTTATTTATTTATTTGAGAGAAAAGAGGAAAAGAGAAAGCATGAGCAGGAGAAGGGGCAGAGGGAGAGGGAGAAGCAGACTCCCCATTGAGTAGGAAGCCTGATGCAGCTCAAATCTCAGCACACTAAGATCATGACCTGATCTGAAGGCAGATACTTAACCAACTGAGATACCCAGGTGCCCCATTTTTCACCTTATTAATAAATCACTAATTTATTCTGGTAGTCTAACTTTGTCAATTCATTAGTATTTTCTATCTAGATAAAATTGCTATCTATGAATAGAGTGTTTTAATTCTTTCTTTTCAATGCAGATACCTTTTATTTCTTTTTCCTACCTACAGACACTGGCTAGAATCTCTATTACAATGTTGAATGGAAGTGGTGAGAGTAGGCATCCTTGTACTGTTCCTGATTATAGGAGCAAAACATTCAGACTTTCGCTATAAGTTATGATATTAGCTATTATTATTGCATAGGCCCTTTATGAGTTTGAATACGTTCGTTTAACCCTAGTTTTCACAGAGTTTTTCTTGGGAAAAGATGTTGGTTTCTCTCAAATGTTTGTCAGTATTTTGAAGAATATATTGTTTTATATCTTGATGTGTGAATTTGGTAAATTTGGTAAATTATACTGATCGACTTTCAAATCTTAAAATTAACTTGAGAACCTGGGATAAGCTCAACTCTATGTGTAATCTTATGTTAAATATTACTTTATTTTAAAAATATAATACTTTATTTGTAGGGGCGCCTGGATGGCTCAGTGGGTTAAAGCCTCTGCCTTTGGCTCAGGTCATGATGCCAGGGTCCTGGGATCGAGCCCCGCATCGGGCTCTCTGCTCAGCAGGGAGCCTGCTTCCTCCTCTCTCTCTCTGCCTGCCTTTCTGCCAACTTGTGATCTCCATCTGTCAAATAAATAAATAAAATCTTTTAAAAAATATATTACTTTGTTATGTAAATAAAATTTTTTACATCTTTGTCATGATGGATTTGTATCTACAGATTTCTTTTTTTTTTATTTATTTGACAGAGAGAGATCACAAGTAGGCAGAGAGGCAGGCAGAGAGAGGGGGAAGCAGACTCGCCACTGAGCAGAGAACACAATGCAGGGCTCGATCCCGGGACCCTGAGATCATGACCTGAGCTGAAGGCAGAGGCTTAACCCACTGAGCCACTCATGCACCCTTATAGATTTCTTTTTTAATATTTTTGTTCTTGTTTAAGAGAAATGCTGGCATCACGTAACGTGTTGGGAAGTATCTTCTGTTGAATTTTCCCAAAGAATGAGTAGAGTAGGTACTGTTTCTTCCTTAAATATTTGGTACAACACAACACTAAAATCTGGTTGGTCCTGGAGTATTCCTTATGGGAAGGCTTTTAACTACAAAATCAGTTTTTAAAATAGTACAGGAGAACTGGGTGTATTGCATGGAGCACTGGGTGTGGTACATTAACAATGAATTCTGGAACACTGAAAAGAAATTTTAAAAAAAGAAGAAAATAAGACAAGAGTGTAGTGTCATATAAAGCAAGCAAGAGAAAAAAAATAATATTATTGCAGATACCAATGAGATGGACACAGAAGATTCTCAGACTGAATCCACAAAACCAAGACACAAGCTCGTTCCTTGTAAATATCGGTAAAATAGATAAAGCTCTAGCCTGAAGAAAAATGAAAGAAAAAGAGAAGATGTACATTAACATTGGATGAAAGAGGAGTCGTCACTACAGATTTTATGGAGGTTGAAATGATTCGAAATACTGGGTATTTACCCCCAAAGATACAGATGCAGTGAAAAGAAAAGCCATCTGTACCTCAATGTTCATAGCAGCAATGGCCACAATTGTCCAGTTGTGGAAAGAGCCAAGATGCCCTTCAGCAGACGAATGGATAAAGAAGATATGGTCCATACATACAATGGAATATTATGTCTCCATCAGAAAGGATGAATACCCAACTTTTGTATCAACATGGACAGGACTGGAAGAGATTATGCTGAATGAAATAACTCAAGCAGAGAGAGTCAATTATCATATGGTTTCACTTACTTGTGGAACATAAGGAATAACATGGAGGATATTAGGAGAAGGAAAGGAAAAGTGATTTGGGGGAAATCAGAGGGGGAGACGAACCATAAGAGACTGTGGACTCTGAGAAACAAACTGATGGCTTTAGAGGGGTGGGGGGGGGGGGGGTTAGTGATGGGTATTAAGGAGGGCATGTATTGCATGGAGCACTAGGTGTGGTGCATAAACCATGAATCTTGGAACACTGAAAAAATAAAATAAAATTTAAAAAATACTACAGGAATGCTCAGATTATGTACTCCTTTTTGAGTAAGCTTTGGTAATTTAAAGCTTTCAAGGAATTCGTAAATTTCTATTAAGATGTCTAATTTTTTGGTATTTAGTTGCTTTCATTAGCCCCTTATCATCACTTTAATGTCTGTAGAATCTGTGGTGATGTTGCCTGTCATTCCAAATATTAATAATTTGTATTTTCTTTCTTTTTTCTAATTCTCACTAGAGATTCATTAATTTTACTGATTTTCTTAAAGAAGCATTTTAATTATTTTATTGTATAATTGTTTTTACTGTAAGAATTTTTTTTGAGTGAGGGGGAAGGGCAGAGGGAGAGGGAGAAAGAGTATTTTAAGCAGGATCCATACCCAGTGTATAGCCCAACACAGGGCTCAGTCTCATGACCCTGAGTTCATGACCTGAGAGCATGAACTTAGCGGAAATCAAGAGTCAGATGCTTAACCAACTGAGCCACCCAGGCACCCTGGCTATAAGAAACATTTTACCTGTACTGTTTTACTACGTTCTATTTGATTGGTTCTTACTCAATTTTTATTCTTTTTTTCCCCAGCTCTATTAAGATATAACTGAATTATAGCATTGTTTAAGTTATACAGCATAATGATTTTATATACATTTATATTGAGAAATGATTACCACAGTAAGTGTTCTTAACACATCCATCACCTCAGATAGTTACTACTTTTTTGTTGTGGTGGTGAGAACATGGAAGATTTACTCTCTTAGCAACTTCCAAGTGTATAATACAGTATTTTTAACTAATGCCACCATGCTGTAGATTAGATACCCAGAACTTATTAATGTTATTACTCAAAGTTTGTACCCATTGATCAATATCTGCTTATTTTCCCCACCCTTAGCCCCTGGCAACCACCATTCTTCTCTACATTTCAATTAGTTCTATGTTTTTAGATAACACATAAAAGTAATATAATTCATTATTTGTCTTTCTTTGTCTGACTTGTTTCACTTAGCATAATGCCCTCAAGGTCCATCCATATTGTAACAAATGGCAGAACTTCCTTCTCTTTTGTGGATGAATAATATTCCATTGTGTGTGTGTGTGTGTGCGCACGCACATGTGCACGCATGCATATATTCTTTATCCACTCAACCATCAGTAGGTACTTAGGTTGTTTCCTTGCCTTGACTAATGTGAATAATGCTGCAGTGAACATGGCAGTGTTGATACCTCTTCAAGACAGTGATTTTATTTCCTTCAGATATATACCCAGAGATGGGATTGATGGATAATATAGTAGTTCTATTTTTAATTTTTTGAGGGAACTCAGTAATAATTTCCATAATGGCTGTTCCAGTTTTCACTCCTTCCAACAGTGCACTATTTCCCTTTTCCAACATCCTTGCCACCACTGTTATCTCTTTTCTTTTTGATAATTGATATTCTGACACATGTGAGGTAATATCTCATGATGGTTTTGATTCTCATTTCTCTGATAAGTAGTGATGTTGAGCACCTGTTCATATACCTGCTAGTCATTTGTATGTCTTCCTTGGAAAAATGTCTACTGAGGTCCCTTGCCTATTTTTTAAATTGAGTTATTATTATTATTATTATTGCTATTGAGTTATATGAATTTCTTCCATATTTGGCATATTAACCCCTTAACAGATATATGGTTTGCAAACACATTCTCCCATTTCATAGATTTCCTTTGCATTTTGTTGATAATTTCTTTGGTTGGGCAGAAAATTTTTAGTTTTATGTAGTCCCACTCGTTGGTATTTGCTTTTGTTGCCTTTGCTTTTGGCGTCATATCCAAAAAATCATTGCCAAGATGAATGTCAAGAAGTTTGTTTGTTTGTTTGTTTGTTTAGGAGTTTTATGGTTTCAGGTCTTATATTTATCCCATCTAATTTGGAGTTTATTTTTGTGAGTGGTATAAGATAGGAATCCAATTTCATTTTTCTGGATATGATTAGACAGTTTTCCTAACACCATTTGTTGAAGAGACTATATGTTCACTATTGAGTAATCCTAACTTCTTGTCAAATATTAGTTAACTGTATATGTGTGGGTTTATGCCTAGGCTCTTGACTCAGTTCAATTAGTCAATATGTCTGTTTTTATACTAGTACCATACTGTTTTGATTACTACAGTCTTGTAATATACCTTTAAATCAAGAAGTGTGATGTTTCCACCTTTGTTAATTTTTTTATACTTTAAATTATTTTAATTTAAATTAAGTTCAGTTAACACATAGTGCATTACTGGTTTCAGAGGTAGATTTAGTGATTCATCAGTTGCATATAACAGCTAGTGCTCATTGCATGAAATGGCCTCCTTAATGCCCATCAGCCTGTTACCCCCTCCCCCACAGCCACCTCTAGTTTAAACACAAAATTTTGAATATAATTTCAGGATTTGGATTGGGGAATGTCCATCCTAGAATTATAGTTTTATTTATTTATTTTCTCACAACATTATCTGCTTAAATTCTATTTAAAATTATGTTCAGTTAGCTACCATATAGTACATCATTAGTTTTTTTTAATCATTAATTTTTTTTAATTTTTTAAATTTATTTTCAGCATAACAGTATTCATTGCTTTTGCACCACACCCAGTGCTCCATGCAATCCGTGCCCTCTCCAATACCCACCACCTGGTTCCCACAACCTCCCACCCCCCGCCCCTTCAAAACCCTCAGATTGTTTTTCAGAGTCCACAGTCTCTCATGATTCACCTCCCCTTCCAATTTCCCTCAACTCCCCTCTCCTCTCTAACTCCCTTGTCCTCCATGCTATTTGTTATGCTCCACAAATAAGTGAAATCATATGATAATTGACTCTGCTTGACTTATTTCACTCAGCATAATCTCTTCCAGTCCCGTCCATGTTGCTACAAAAGTTGGGTATTCATCCTTTCTGATGGAGGCATAATACTCCATAGTGTATATGGACCATATCTGCCTTATCCATTCGTCCGTTGAAGCGCATCTTGGTTCTTTCCACAGTTTGGCGACCATGGCCACTGCTGCTGGGTATTTACCCCAAAGATACAGATGTAGTGAAAAGAAGGGCCATCTGTACCCCCAATGTTTATAGCACCTTTCTTAATTCTTAAGATGGCTTCTACCTGGGGTCTTTTATCATTCCATACAAATTTTAGGATTGTTTTTCCTATTTCTTTGACAAATACCATTGGAATTTTGATGAAGAGGTTGCATTGGATTTTGGTAGTATAGACATTTTAACAGTATTAAATCTTCCAGTCCATGAACACAGGACATCTTTTCATTTATTTGTTTTTTTGTTCAGTTTCTTTCATCAGTGTCTTATATTTTCAGTGTATAGATCTCTCACCTCCTTGGTTCAATTTATTCCTAAGTATTTTATTCTGTTTAATGCTATTGTACATGGGTTGTTTTTATTTTTTTAAGAAAGTTCATTGTTAGTGTATTGAACTACAACTGATTTTATATGTTGATTTTGTATCCTTAAACTTTATTGAATTTTTTGGTTAGTTCTAACAGTTTTTTGGTGGATTCTTTAAGGGTTTCCTATGTATAAAATCATGTCATCTGCAAACAAAGAAAATTTTACTTCTTCTTTTCCAATTTGGATGCTTTTGATTTCTTGTTCTTGCCTTGTTGCTCTGAATAGGACCTACACTATTATATTGAATAGGAGTTTTAAAAGTGGGCATCCTTGTGTTCCTTATCTTAGAGGAAAAGCTTTCAAAGTTTCACAATTGAATATGATGTTAGCCATATGTTATGTTGAGATACATTCCTTCTGTACCCACTGTGTTAAGGGATTTTTTTCATGAAAGAATCTTGAACTTTTTCAAATCCTCCTTCTGTATCTATTGAGATAATTATATTTCTTTGTATTTCATTCCATTAATGTGGTGTATTACATTTATTGATTTGCATATGTTGAATAATCCTTGCATCTCAGGAATAAATCTCACTAGATTTTAATGTATGAAAAATTTAATGTGCTATTCAATTTAGTTTGCTAGTATTTTGTTGAGAAATTTTGCAACTATAATTGTCAGGGATGTTGATTGGCAGTTTTCTTTTCTTGTTGTATCCATATCTGGATTTGGTATGATAGCCTCATAAAAATGAGTTTGGAAATATTACTTCCTCTTCAATTTTTTGGAAGAATTTGAGGACTGGAATTAATTTTTCTTAAAATTATTAGAATTCACCATTGAAGCCATCATCTGGTCCTGCACTTTTCTTTGTTTGGAGGTTTTGTATTGCTGATTCAATCTCCTTCTGTTTCACTCACTCTTAAAAACAATTTTAACTTAATGCCTTCTCAAAATCCAATCAAATAACAATATAATATGGATGTTTTTAATGATCCTAGAATTTCCTCCCCTGAAAGACCATCCAGTTGATTATTCACATCAATGAAAACTGGACTTGGAATGTTATAAAAATCCTGCTCAAAAGCATATATTAAACCATTATCCTTTTTTAGTGAGTATACATTTTAAAGGGCCAATTAAAAACATACCTCATGTGAGACTCCAGAAAGGTGACTTCTGGTAACTCTTGAATTATTTCCCCCTCCCCTTTTGGGTATTTGGTATCTGGTAGTAGTATAACAGAATGAAAAAAATAAAACTAAAACTAAACCCTTTCTCTCTTTTCCATCTTTCTTATTTATCTCTATGCAATACACTGGCCTTGGTAAGAAAACTGCGATAACCACATGTTCATGCATGTGTATATTTTCAACAATTTATGACCTCTGTCTATAGTGAAATTCCCTCTCTGGTTCTTGCTTTCCCTTTATGTAAAATTTTGGGTAAAATATTACTTCTCAGAGATGATGTGATGATTAGATGCCATAATATGCATGGAGATATTTTGTGAAATATAAAAGGCAATATGTATGTTTGCCCAACATTATTGATATAATTTTAAAAAGCATTACAAGACATAGTATAGCACAGTGGTTGAGAATAGAAACTCTAGGGTCGGATCACCTGGGTTTGAAATTCAGTGCTTCATCTTATTGCTATATGAGAGTAAGCAAATTTTAACCCTCCAGTATGCTCATCTATAAAATGGTATATTAAATAGTAGTTCCAACCTCACAGGTTTTTATGAAAATTCAACTACTTAATATGTTAAGTAGTACAAAATAGTACCTGGTGTACAGCACTATATGTTTGTACTATATGTTGTACAAACATACTATAAGTTTGCTAAAAATATTAAAAATACATAATTTAAAGTTTTGAAAATCTCATAGGATATGAAAATAACAAATAGTAGCTGCTATTATGACATTATAGTCTCATCTAAAATCCAAATTTTTAAAAATGGCATGACATGTCTTCATAGTTTAGAATTCCTTTATCTTTAAAATGGAATTCCACTGTGAATCCTATAGTTCACTGAAGAACTTGTCTGACTCACCCACTAAACTGTGACTGACAGAGACAGTAGCGTGGCTTACTCAGGACTACTAATCGGTAGGTATCTGATCTTTCAAATGTGGTCCTCAACAAGGGTCAGTTTCCTATGACCAGAGAAGTTGCACAGAAGCTTTGGTACATTGGCACCATGAGTTGCCCTGCTGAGGATGTGGCCCCCATACTAAGGGTCATGATAAGACCTGAGATCTCAAAGTTTGTTCTTCTCTTTTCCTTCTTAAATCCCACTAATATTCACCCTGTCTGACTTTCTCCTCATCCTACTGCCCTTTGGAACCAGGCACATAAATGTCCTATCCTCTGGCAGAGTGCTATTAGGACTAGTTGTGAGACAGACTTTGAATATGTGGATTTTGAGCTTCCAGAAACAGGTAAAGTACAAAATCTAAATAACAGGTAAAATATATTCAAATAGAGGTAATGTTTTTAGAGTGGAAGCAGTAAATGTTTGTTTAGTTTTTCTTTCTTTTTTTATTTATTTGACAGAGAGAGAGATCACAAGTAGAGAGAGAGAGAGGAGGAAGCAGGCTCCCTGCCTAGCAGAGAGCCCAATGCGGGACTCGATCCCAGAACCCTGAGATCAGGACCTGAGCTGAAGGCAGAGGCTTAACCCACTGAGCCACCCAGGCAGCCCCTGTTTAGTTTTTCATTTAAAAATAGGATTACAAGGAAACCGTCAGCAAAACCAAAAGACAACTGACAAAGGGAGAAGATATTCGCAAATGACATATCAGGTAAAGGGCTAATATCCAAAAATCTATAAAGCACTTATCAAACTCAACACCCAAAGAACAAATAATCCAATCAAGAAATGGGCAGAGGACATGAACAGACATTTCTGCAAAGAAGACATCCAGATGGCCAACAGACACATGAAAAAGTGCTCCACATCACTGGGTATCAGGGAAATACAAATCAAAACCACAATGAGATAGCATCTCACATCAGTCAGAATGGCTAAAATTAACAAGTCAGGAAACAACAGATGTTGGCGAGGATGCGGAGAAAGGAGAACCCTCCTACACTGTTGGTGGGAATGCAAGCTGGTGTAGCCACTCTGGAAAACAGCATGGAGGTTCCTCAAAAGGTTGAAAATAGAGCTACCCTACGACCTAGCAATTGCACTACTGGGTATTTACCCTAAAGATACAAATGTAGTGATCTGAAGGGGCACGTGCACCCGAATGTTTATAGCAGCAATGTCCACAATAGCCAAACTATGGAAAGAACCTAGATGTCCATCAACAGATGAATGGATAGAGAAGATGTGGTATATATAAATAATGGAATACTATGCAGCAATCAAAAGAAATAAAATCTTGCCATTTGTGATGACATGGATGGAACTAGAGGGTATTATGCTGAGCAAAGTAAGTCAATCAGAGAAAGACAATTATCATATGATCTCTGATATAAGGAATTTGAGAGGCAGGGCAGGGTTTTGGGGGTTAGGGAAGGAAAAAAATGAAAAAGAAATGGGATTGGGAGGGAGACAAACCATAAGAGACTCTTAATCTCACAAAACAAACTAAGGGTTGCTGGGGGGGTGGGGGTAGGGAGAGGGTGGTTGGGTGATGGACATTGGGGAGGGTATGTGCCATGGTGAGTGCTATGAAATGTGTAAGCCTGATGATTCACAAACCTAATAGGTACAAGGGCTAATAATACATTATATGTTAATAAAAATAATTTAAATAATTTAAAAAATAAAAATTGAAATTAAAAAAATAAAAACAGGATTACATTAAATAGAGTTTATATAGGTCTGTAACCACTTATCACCACACAAGTGTTTTCTAACCTCACCAGGGGCCCTTACTACTGCCTAGAAATCTTGTTCTGTTTTCTGTCAGTTCTCTTTCCTCTTCTTGATAGAGCTACACCAATTCTGCTCCCCTTTCTCCTAACCACTTGTCTTATGCATTTTCTCCTCACACTCAGTAAATGACCCTGACACTTACCTTTCCAAGGAAAACAAATCTCTCGAGTATAACATACTTCAATTTCATAACACAAACACACAACCTTCCTTATACCCTAATCCTGCCTTTCCTCCTTCCCTCCAGGTGCAATAGAAGAGGTAGTCTTCCCCCAATCTGAGATAAGTTCCTTCTCTGTGCTTCACATCACAAATCCTACATCTCTCTCAGGCTCTTGTTCCACTGATTACCAGATTTTCCTATGTCTCCAGGATTTACCTCTCTACTGGCTCCTCTCAACAAATAAGGGCATCCAAGTGTCACTTTGAATACAGTAAAACTCTCCTTCTATATAACATCACCTTTGAGCTACCATTCCATTTCTCTCTTCTACTTCACAAACTACTCAAGTGAATTATTTAGACTCACTGAATCTAATTCTTTATCTGCCACTCATTCAACTCACTGTTATCTGCCTTCCCAACCACCACTCTATTAAGATAGTTCTCTTTAACAATCTTTTCTATGTCACTGTCATTGTAACACTCCATATGCCTTACAACTCCCTCCTTAAAATGTTGTATATCCTTGATTCTGTGACTTTACTTTCTCCAGGTTTCCCTGTTATTTTGATGACCACTCTTTTTTTGAGGATCCCTTTATATGCACTCCTGCCTATTCCAAAAATTTGTAAGTTTTATTAATATATAAATTACATAACATAATCTTCACCCATTTAAAGTGTATAATTCAATGGTTGTTAGTGCATTTACAGAGTTGTGCAACTATCATCATAATCTAATTTTAGAATATCTTCTTCATGGCAAAAAGAAATCCTATACATATTTGGGGTCAATATCCATTCTCCTTCCTTTCAGCCATGGCAACCATTAATCTACTTTTTGATTACATGGATTTGCCCATACTAGAGATTACATATAAAGAAATCACACCGTATATAATGTATTAGGTCTGGCTTCTTGTTCATCAATGTAATGATATAATATTCCCTTCCTTTTTATTGCTGAATAATATCTCATTGTGTAGATATACTATGTTTTATTTACACATTCATCAGTTGTTTTCATTTTTGGCAATTATGAATAACATTGCTATAAGTATTCATGAACAAATCTTCTGTAGAATATATTTTCATTTATTTTGCTAAACTATACCTAGCAAAATTGTTGGGTCATGTGGTAACTATGTTCAACATTTTAAAGAACTGCCAAACTATTTTCCAAAATGGTAGTGAAATTTTACACATGAGAGCTCCAATTTCTCCACATCCTCACCAGCACTTGTTATTTTTAGTCTTTTTTAAAAAAATATTTTATTTATTTATTTGACAGACAGAAATCACAAGTAGGCAGAGAGGCAGGTAGAGAGAGAGAGGAAGGGAAGCAGGCTCTCTGCAGAGAGCCAGATGTGGGGCTCGATCCCAGGACCCTGGGATCATGACCTGAGCTAAAGGCAGAGGCTTTAACCCACTGAGCCACCCAGGCGTCCCTATATTTAGTCTTTTTGATTACAGTCATTCTAGTGGGTGAGATGTGGTTTCTCATTGTGATTTTGATTCGTATTTCCCTAATAACTAATAATGTAGGGCATCTTTTCATGTGCTTATTGTCCACTTGTATATTTCTTTGGAGAAATGTCTTTTTAAATCCTTTGCCCATTTTTATTTATTTTATTTAAAGATTTTATTTATTTATTTGACAGACAGAGAGAGATCACAGTAGGCAGAGAGGCAGGCAGAGAGAGAGAGGAGGAAGCAGGCTCCCTGCTGAGCAGGGAGCCCGATGCGGGCTCGATCCCAGGACCCTGGGATCATGACCTGAGCCGAAGGCAGAGGCTTAACCCACTGAGCCACCCAGGCGCCCCCCTTTGCCCATTTTAAAAATTTTAATTTAATTATTTATTTTATTATTGATTTGTAAATCCTTAATATTCTGGATACAATACAGATTATTGATCATTCAATTTTTTAAATTTAATTTAATTTTATTTTTTATAAACATATAATATATTTTTATCCCCAGGGGTACAGGTCTGTGAATCACCAGGTTTACACACTTCACAGCACTCACCATAACACATACCCTCCACAATGTCCATAACCCCACCCCCCCAACCCCCCTCCCCCCATCAACCCTCAGTTGATCATTCAATTTTTTAAAGTTTTTATTTAAACTCCAGGTAACATACAATGTAATATCAGTTTCAGCTGTACAATATAGTGGTTCAACACTTCCCCACTCAGTGCTCATCACAAGTGTACTCCTTAATCCCCACCACCTATTTAACCCATTTCCCCCACTCACTTCCCCACTGGCAACCACTAGTTTGTTCTCTTTAGTTTAGAGTCTGTTTATTGATTTTTCTCTCCCTTTTGTTTTCTTTTTTCCCCCATGTGATCATTTCAATGGATGCAAAAAAAGCATTTGGCAAAGTACAACACACACTCATGACAAAGACCCTCAACAAAGTAGTTTTAGAGGGAACATACCTCAACATAATGAAGGCCATCTATGAAAAACCCACAGGTAATATCATCCTCAGTGGGGAAAAACTGAAGGCTTTTCCTCTATGGTCAGGAATAAGACAGGGATGTCCACTCTCACCATTGTTATTTAACATAGTACTAGAAGTCCTAGCCAAAGCAATCAGACAAAATAAATAAATAAATAAATAAAAGGCATCCAGGGGCACCTGGGTGGCTCAGTCAGTTAAGTGGCTGCCTTTGGCGCAGGTCATAATCTCAGAGTCCTGGGATCCAGCCCCACATCCAGCTCCCCACTCAGTGGGGAGTCTGCTTCTCCCTCTGCCCTCCTTGCTTGTGCTAGCTTGCTCACTCTCTCTCTCAAATAAATAAATAAAATCTTAAAAAAAAGAAATTAAAGGCATCCAAAGCAAAAGGAAGAAGTAAAACTTTCACTCCTTGAAGATGACATGATACTACTATATATAGAAAACACCAAAGACTACACCAAAAATTGCTATAGCTCATAACATGAATTCAGTCATAGGACATAAAATCAATGCACAGAAATCTGTTACATTTCTATATACCAATAATGTGGCAGCAGAAAAAGAAATCAAGGAATCAATCCCATTTACAACTGCACACACAAAAAATAAGATACTTAGGAATATACTTAACTGAAGAGGTGAAAGACCTATACTCTTTTTTTTAAGATTTTATTTGTTTATTTGACAGACAGAGATCACAAGTAGGCAGAGAGGCAGGCAGAGAGAGAGGAGGAAGCAGGCTCCCTGCTGAGCAGAGAGCCTGATGTGGGGCTCGATCCCAGGACCCTGGGATCATGACTGAGCCGAAGGCAGAGGCTTAACCCACTGAGCAACCCAGGTGCTCCAAGATCTATACTCTTGAGAACTATAAAACATTTATGAAGAAACTGAAGATGACACAAAGAAATGGAAAGACATTCTACATTCATGGATTAGAAGAACAAATATTGTTAAAATGTCTATACTACTCAAAGACATCTACACTTTTAACGCAATCCCTATCAATATGCCAACAGCATCTCACAGAACTAGAACAAACCATCCTAAAGTTTGTATGGAACCACAAGATCCCAAACAGCTGAAGCAACCTTGAAAAAGAAAAGCAAAAGTGTAGGAATCACAATTCTGGACTTCAAGTTATATTACAAAGTTGTAGTGATCAAGATAGTACGGTACTGGCAAAAAAAAAAAACAAAAACAAAAACAACAACAACAACAACAACAAAAAACAGACACATAGGTCATTGGAACAGAACAGAAAACCCAGAAATGAACCCACAACTATATGGCCAATTTAACTTCAATAAGATAGGAAAGATTGTGCAATGAGAAAAGTACAGTCTCTTCAACAAATGGTGCTGGGAAAACTGGGCAGCAACATGCAAAAGAATGAAACTGAACCACTTTCTTACACCAAAGACAAAAATTAATTCAAAATGGAGTAAAGACCCAAATGTGAGACAGGAAACCATCAAAATCCTAGAGAAGAACAGAGGCAGTAACCTCTTTGACATCAGCTGTAGCAACTTCTTACTACATATGTCTCCTGAAGCAAGGTAAACAAAAGCAAAAATGAACATTCACGACTTCATTAAAATAAAAGGCTTTTGCACAACAAAGGCTTTTGCACAAAAAAAAAAACAATCAACAAAACTAAAAGGCAACCTATGGAGTGGGAGAAGATATTTGCAAA
This sequence comes from Enhydra lutris kenyoni, assembly GCF_002288905.1. Lineage (NCBI taxonomy): Eukaryota > Metazoa > Chordata > Mammalia > Carnivora > Mustelidae > Enhydra > Enhydra lutris. Next base: position 30,445,961 of record NW_019154107.1, on the reverse strand, counting down.
GGACATACTTGATAAGGGATTAGTATCCAAAATATATAAATAACTTCTAAAACTCAACACCCCCAAAATGAATAATCCAATTAAAAAGTGGGCAAAGGAGATGAATAGATATGTTTCCAGAGCAGACATCCAGATGGTCAATAGACACATGAAAAGATGCTCAATATCACACATCATCAGGAAAATGCAAATCAAAACTACAATGAGATACCACCTCACACCTATCAGAATGGCTAAAATCAACAACATAAGAAACAACAGGTGTTGGCAAGGATGTGGAGGGAAGAGAACCCTCATGTACAGTTGGTGGGAATGCAAACTGGTGAGCCACTCTAAAAAATGGCATGGAGGTTCCTAAAAAAAAAAAAAAAAAAACAACAACAACAACAACAAAAAAACTACCCTATGATCCAGCAATTACATTACTAGGTATTTACCCAAAGAATACAAAAATACTAATTCAAAGGGATACATGTACCTTGATGTTTATAGGAGCATTATGTACAACAGTCAAATTATGGAAACAACCCAAGTATCCCTCAACTAATGAATGGATAAAAAAAATGTGGTAGGGGCGCCTGGGTGGCTTAGGGGGTTAAAGCCTCTGCCTTCGGCTCAGGTCATGATCTCAGGGTCCTGGGATCGAGCCCCGTGTCGGGCTCTCTGCTCAGCGGGGAGCCTGCTTTCCCCTCTCTCTCTGCCTACTGTGATCTGTCAAAAAATAAAAGTAAAACCTTTAAAAAGAAAAAAAAAGATGTGGTATATATATATACACAATAGAACATTACTCAGCCATAAAAAAGAACGAAATCTTGTCATTTGCAATGGTATGGATGGAGCTAGAGAGTATTATGTTAAGTAAAAGAAGTCAGAGAAAGACAAATACCATATGATTTCACTCACATGTGGAATTTAAGAAACAAAGCAGATTGTTGATCATTTCATTTTATTTTGAAGATTTTATTTATTTGAGAGACAGAGAGATAGTGAAAGGGGAGGGGCAGAAGGAGAGGGAGAGGCAGAGAATCTCAAGCACACTCCATGCTGAGTGTGGAGACTGATGTGGGTCTCGATTTCACCATCAGATCATGACCTGAGCCAAAACAAAGAGTCAGATGCTCAACCAACTGAGACACCCAGGCACCCCAGATTGTTGATCATTTTAAAGAGTCAACTTTTTCTATTGTTTTTATAATTTTTCATTTTAATTTTCATTCTATTCTTTCGTATTACCTTCTTTAAAAAAAAAAGTAATCCCTACACCCAGTGTTGGGCTTGAACTCACAACCCTGAGATCAATAACATGCTCTACCAACTGAGCCAGCCAGGAACCCCATATATCACCTTCTTTATTGCTTGCTTTGTGTTTACTTTGGCCTTATTTTTATAGGAACTTATAATTATGAATTGTCCTTTAGGTTCTGCTTTAGTTGCATCTCAAATTTTGGTGTTTTGATTATATCCATCTCAGGGTTTTTTCTAATTTCCATTGTGAACTTTTTGACACATTAGTTATTTAGTAATGTATTGCCCAATTGCCACATATTCATAAGTTTCCCACATTTCTATTGTTGATTTCTAAGTTAATTCCATTTTGGTTAGAGAACATAATTTGCTTAATTTCAATCTTTTAAAATCCATTGAGGCATGTTTATAGCCTAGGATTATGGTCTCTTTTGGAGAAGGTTCCATCTATTTGACAGGAATGAATGCTTTGTTGTTCTTTGGTAGAGTGGTCTTTAGATGTATGTTAGTTTAGTTGTTTTATAGTATTGTTTCCTTGTTGCTACTAGTATCCTGGAACTACCAGGCCCCTCTTAATTCCTCACCATTAAGATTCCCATTGTTTTCAACATTGCTCTTAGGCATTAATTTTTCTAGGCTCCTTTCCAAATAAATTCAGTCCCTGCAAGCAAAGGCGCTGTGCTTATTTCTCATGGCCTGCCTCTCTACCTGGGCAGAAACTCCAGACAACTGTACTGGAACAGAGGGTAGGTATAAGAGGCCACTTCTCCCGTAGTAACTACCACTGGACCCTGGGGGAAGAAGGTAGTCCCTGGTTATTTCAATTTGCCTGTCTCCATGTAGAAACTTTGCCCTACAAAGGTGCTCAGATAGAGAAGAGTGAAATCCCACTATTCTTGGCCTGTCGTGCCTAAGGCTGAGACCTCACTCTGTAATTGGGAGTTAGTCCTCTAGCCCAGGCTTGCTTGGAATAGCACTTCTGCAACATGGGCCTGCAGGGGAATGGAGACACTGGTGGCCTTCTCCTCCTGGGGAGAAGGCATAGCCCTAGACTAACAGCTGGAGGGATAGAGAGCCCCTATCTTATTGGGAACATCCAGATCTCGAGTAGAGATTGTTACATGGAGCTGGGGGAGATGGCATTGCTGAAATGCCACTGATTCTCACGATTTTTATAGAGATTTAGTATTTATTCTTGAACAAACCTTTATTCACTTGATGTGTGTGATATGATGATTTCCAGGGACTTTAAATGTGTGTGTGTATAATTGTTACCAATTAAATGGTATTTCATAAGGGGATGGGTCTACCAAGATCCTTACACAACCATTCTGGAAGTCCTGTACCCATCCTTAAATGTTGATACTCCTCAGGGAGATCTTCATTGTCCTCTCTCTAGTCTCTCCCAGATGACTTTGTTTATACCTACCTCTTCATCTATTTCCCATCTACTGATGACTCCAAAACCTCCACCTCCTGCTCATTCTTCTTTTCTAAGCAGCATCAGTGTGTATCTCTGGCCTTTTGGACATCTCCAAGTTAATATCCTTTAGTCACCAGAAACTAAGTTATAAAATTAATCTTATCATCTTCTCAGTCCCAGGGAATGATATCATCAACTCTGTTGCTCCAGTGAGATATATCAAAGATACCCACCTCTCTTTCATTTCCAATGTCCAATTAATCACCTTATGCCCTTATAAGCCCTATATATTTCTAAAATATATTCACTTCTATCAACACTCTTTCAGGTCACTATCATTTCTCAACTGGACTATCTCCACAACCTCCTCTCCCTTTCAAACAATTTTCTACTTTTCAGACAAATTGATGTCATGACTCCTCTCCCAAATCCCTGAACAAGTTGCATCAGACCCTCTATAATCTGGCTTTTCCTTGCCCCACTGGCTTCATCTCTAGAAGATCCTTTCTTCTTCTCTGCACTTTCAGATTATATTATAGATATGATGAGCAAGTTCCTATTCCTAAAAACACCATTTTTTTTTCTAGCTTCCAGGACCTCATATCTGCTCTTTCCTCTTTCTGGAACACCCCCGCCTCAATTATTTCTCCTAGTTAAGTCCTATCAATCCTTCTGGTTTCATGTTACATGGCATTTCCTCTGAGAATCTTCCCCCAACCCAACTAAACTAGGTTAGTTCCCCACTATGTGTTGGCAGACCCACTGAATTGCCACTATCGTAAAAAACACTTGGCAATTTTGTTGGGATTTCTTGTTTTATTTCCTATCTCCCCAATAAAGTGAGAGCTCCATGAAGACTGGGGCCATGTCTGATTTGCCCAATTCATGTACCTCTAGAGGTAACAGAATTCTTGGCCTAAATTTCTAATAGTTCTGAATAGTTTGGTTTATCATAGCTAAAGCTCAGTAGTAAGTATCGAGGTACTAGATAAATGCAAATAATTTCCTACTTATCTACCAGATTAGATGAAAAAACACAACTTGAACTAAAAATTTTACTGATTGGAACATGATAGAGAATCTTTCTTCCTATATAGAACATATTAATACTTAATTCAGGATTAGAAAAAAGGTAATTCTAAATAGACTTGGACAGTGGGGTGTTCTTGGGTAGCAGGGTGTTCCTGGGAAAGGTTTCTTTGATCTAAATAGAATACACCCAGGGTTGGGCTAATTCCTAAAATGTCCACTAGGGAGACAGATGCCATTGTTGGTACCATATACAAGTTTTCCCCACTATCTGAAAGTAGAGCATTCCTATGAAACCTTTCATAAGCTGGCAGAGAGTAGAAAAACAATTACTATTAATTTATATGGGAAAATTTTTGAGTGTTCTTAGACCCAAAAAATAACTTCTCTTAGGTTTTTCTGATACCTTAAGACACATCTTGCTAATCTAATAAATGCAAGGGAAATAAAGTACAGATGCTTACAGACACAGTTCAAAGCTATTGTGGCTTGATGTAGAAATACAAAGTATAGTTCCCGGGGAAAGAACTTGGTGGGGGCCACTCTTGTTGCTGGGGTGCACACTGCCTTATAAGGAGTTGCTGCTAAACAAACACTGAACGTTATTATTATTTTTTCTTTTTTGGCAAAAGCAAGAATTCTCTTAAGATTTCTTTCATTTAGCAAAAATAGGTACAGTAATCCCTCCTTACCCACAGGGGATATGTTCCAAGACCCCCAAGTGGATGCCTGAAACCATGCATAGTACCAAACCCTACATACACTGTTTTTCCTATACATAATATACATGATTAAGTTTAAGTTATAAATTAGGCACAGTAAGAGATTAACCGGTATTAAAATACAAGAATTATAACAATATACTATAATAACATGTGAATGTGGTCCATCAAAATATCTTATTGTACTGTACTCACACTTCTTGTGATGATGTGGAATGATAAAACGCCTACATGAAAAGATAAAGTCAGGTGACTTATGCAGGCATTGTGATATAGCATTAGGCTACTATTGACCTGATGATAAGTCAAAACGGTCATCTGTTCCTGGAACATGGTTGACTGTGGGTAAGTAAAACTTTAGAAAGCAAAACCATGGGTAATGGGAGGACTACTGTACCAATGAAGAGAAGTGATCTAATCTGAACTTTTGAAAAAGATGGAGGATACATGTACTAAGAATGATTCTGCAGTCTACTTATGTCTTTTTAATAGCCAACAAGGTCTAAGTTTGAGTGGGTAGACAAAAGGAAAAGAGAATTGTTATTAATCCTGTCCTAAGCCCTCTATACCCTCTGCACTGGCCCCAAATAAATCTAAACTTCCAGAGGTCCTGGCCTGCTTCTTCACACTGCTGTGTAGGCTTACACAGGGAAAGGTGTTAAGTCTTCTTGCACTATGGGTGGGCTTTTTGGTTCCCCATATTTCCCATCCAGAAAAAGGTGGAGCACCAAATTCACTGTATTGTCAGTCCTGTTCATCTTAATATAGAGCATGAGCTTTGGAATAATATAAAACTGAGTTTCCATCCCCAACACATCACATTCTAGACCTTAGATCCATTAATTTCAGGCTCACATCTTTGATTCTGAGACTATAAATTTGAGATACCTTAAGTACTGTTTGGAGATTGAGTTGCAGGAAAAGCTTTCTCGTTTGCATGGGTATGGGAATCACTTTGTACAAGACTTGAAACTGTACTCTCAGCTGTTAGTAGTGGTGGAGAATAGGGAATGGAAGGATGTCCCTAGGCCATTTGGAGTCAGCCTGTGCTAGGGAACCAGTCTAGCATTGGAACCTAGAAAATATATGACCTGTGAAATAGTTTTGTATTGTGTTTTGTATTATATTTGCCTCACATAACCTGGTAATCTTCAGTAAAATCTTATTAAAAGTTATATTCTGATCTCTTGTGTGTTGTAGGAAATTAGAGAATCATGAGGGCACATTCTAGAGTAAAAAGGTAGAAGGAGGACAGGATTCCATTCCACGTGCAGAGTAGTGGTATCCTTGCTTACCAGTTGAAAACCACTGTGCCCAGAGGAGCAACAACTTAATGAGGAGCAGACACTAGAGAGACAGTGATACGGTAGCTTGCTGAGGATCCAGAGAAGACAGAAGGAACTTTCTGAAAAACAAGATACTAGCAGGCCTACTTTTAGCTAATATATTGCAACTGTGTGATTTATTAAAGGGGCACCTCCTCTGAATTGATGCCCCCCACTCCCACCAACTTCTTGAGTAGAATATTTGTGATGGAATTAGGAAACAAAAAACCAAAAACCAAAAAGGGTTATTCTGTCCTGCATCAGGAATTAGTGAGTACAAGGCATGGCCTAGATTTCAGACCCAAGCTTTGTGCTATGTCTGCTGCACTTGTGCAGCACAGAAGTGGCAAAAATTCCATAATGCCCTGATCATTAGCCTAAAAAATTCTGAAGGACAAGTTACTTATGTGGTGTATGCCTTGTAATAAAAGGGGTCCTGGATTTTTTAAAATATTCTGGTGGAAGGGGCTCACTTGTGCCATCTGCTTGGGTAACATATAGTTACATTTGAAAAGAAAAACGCTGGAATATATATAGATATACATACATATTTTTCAAATATGGCTATTCTGAGTAGGGGGATCATGTGTGATCTTTTTATTCATTTACCTTGGAGGGAATTTTCTAAATTTTCTGATATTAAGGTAAATTAATTTTCTAATCAGGAAAAAATTTAAGTTTTTTAAAGATACATTGTAGAATGGGAGTGCTGTCTCATCTGGAACCTAAGCTTATGTCCACCATTGGGGTTCAAAGTTTGCTGATCACATTTGGCATGCTGATGAGGCTAAAAGTCTTTTCGCATGTGAAATTGACAGACTTTCAAGGAAATAATTCACATTAAGGGAAGAGCAAGTCTGCTAATATGTTTAGCTCAGGAACAAAACCTGGGTTTTTGGAGAGGAGGGGTGTGTGTGTCTGTCTAGATTTGTCTTCTAATCAGCCTTCCCTACTTAAGTTTTAGGGATAGCAAGGGCCTACAAATAATGAATTATTTTTCAATTTTTATCATGGAAAATTTCAAATATATTCAAAAGTATAGAGAACAGTATAATGAACTCCCAAGTATCTGTCACATGGTTTCAGAAATTATCAGTTTATCACCAATCTTATTTCATCTCTATGCTCACCTACCCCACCCTCAGATTATTTTGAAGCAAATACCAGTAGCATATCACTTCATTTGTAAAATTAACAGTACATTTCTCTAGAAGATAAGGATTTCAAAAAACATAACCACAGTACCATATCACATCTTAAAAAACCCAATAAAGTGGGAGATATGTTATTTCAAATTCTGTAAGGATTGATACAACAGTTACTATATTTCACTGGTACCATGAGGAAGGGGGTAACACCTAAAATGGAACTCATGGTTTTTCTGATGCAATTGCTTTTATAAATGCAAAGGAAACAAAACTACTGTATTAAAGCCCCTCTGAGGCCTTTGTGGGAAGCTGGGTAAGAGTGCTGACATTACAAACCCCATGGCAAGACTCCATAAAATTATCTCTAAACATCTTTGTCATTTTCTTAAAGTTGTTCTCCTGGAGACAGCTGACCCAAGTCGTCTCTTCCCCACTCACGGAAGTTTTTTTTCTTCAGCGCCTTTTCTAAGTGACAATTTAGCTGTCTCTCAGTCCTTCACATTCTCACATGCAAAAACCAGGTGGAATGAGAAGTCAGCTAAGTGTGTTGGAAAAGGGGTTGAAAATTGGCAAACTGAATCAGTAAGAGACACAAAAGAAACCTAGGCAAAGTAAGTGGTGTAATTAACTTTGGAAACTGCCTGTACTGCAAGTTTTTTTGGCTCTGGCATCAAATAATACATTACATTGAACTTATAAAATGAGAAAAACAATCTTCTTCAAAGGGAAGTTAAGATTACATGAAAGAAGTGCTTTGGGCATTGCAAAATCATTAAATATATCATTTGTAAATCATCTTAAAATTTATTTTTATAAAAATCCACAATATTATCTTGTGTTCATTGTATTTATTTTATAGTTAGTTTTATAACAAGTGATATTTTTGAATAAAATTTCAGCAAAGTAACAACAGTACAAAAATACTGAAGTTGTTTCACAAAGGACTGATTCTACAAAATATTGCCCTATGTATTGGGGTAATCTCAAAATGGTGTTAGCCACTGTGTGGAATGACATAGAAATATGAGTAATAATTCTCATCTTGAACATCTTACACCTGCCTTCAAAAGTTTCTGAAACACCTGATACAGAAAAGCCACATACATGGTGCCTAGACAGCATATATTCTACTAGCACCAGATTGAAATGGGAATGTTTTGCCACATGGTGATTACAAAATATAAATCGAATCAAAGAACCTTCAGGGATGTCAATCATATTTCCAGTGGTGTTTCATATACAGAATATGCAAAGAGTAAAGAAACATAGTCCTTGCTCTCAAGGATATCACAGTCTAATGGCCAAGGCAGACACATCAAAAAAGCATAACAAAAGGCTACAGGTGTTAAAGTAAGAGTCTGTTCACGTACAACAGTAACAACCAGGGCAAGAGAAGTCAGTGGAATAGACAAGTAAGGAATGTCCCAAGATGTAGAAGGAAAGTCAGGTGAGCTGTCTCCTTGGAAACATGGAATTGCTCACCTCCACTTGAAAATTCCATTGATCAATGATTCATATCAAAGACTCTTTTACAGCAATCTTGAAAATCTTTGCTGTTCATCTGGAAAAACAAACAAACATATAATTAGCAGGCTTATATACTAATTTAACAATTCCTCCAACTGACAAATTTACAAAAGGCCTATTATCTGCATCATTCACTTTGTGTTTGGAAAGCCTTCATGGAATTATCTAATGCAGATGCAATTTAAGACTGGATCAGCAGCTAAGGGAGTTACAGGTTACATTAGAAAACAAAAGAGTCAGGAAAGCAGTGATACTATAAGTTTTGCAAAAAAGGATAGGCTGGTCATGTAAGACATAAAAAATTCTAAATTACACCTTCTGGAGTCTAGGCTTATGGAAATAATTCAAGATAGTCCCCACCCATCACAGAGTCTGTGGTCTAGCCACACAACCATGCAAATAATACAGTAAATTGTGAGAACTGTGACACACGCAGAAGAAAGTATCTTAACCCAGTGGTCAGAGAAGACTTCTCATTGGAGATTATAAAGTATCTATTTTTATTATCTCAAATTTCATATTTTAAAAAAATCTAACTATCTGAAGTTAGATAACCTGGCTGAAGTTAGTGTGAGCAAGAACTGGAGCCAGTTTTCAACCTAAGTCTGTCTGACTTCAAAACCCCAACTGTAGTTTCTATCACACCAAACTCTGTCTCATAAAAATGTCATGTTTTACTTCTGTTATCATAGTGACTTTTCCAGTTCTCATAGTGCTGTTTGTCCATGAACATTTAAAATCTGCTAAATACAGTATAATAGTTTATCAGGAGACAACTACCAAGAAAATATTGATAAAACCCTGGTAGTGCCTGGTAGCTCTCCCACATGGGACAACTGGAAGTAAAAACCCTTGCTCAGCCAAATACACCATGTGTGCGTGTGTGTGCATGTGTATACACACATCATTTCTTGAAAAAAATATACTTTATAGACACAGCATCAATTATTTAGAGTTTACCTATGTATCTATATTAACCCCCAATGTTTTCTCTTTATATCTTAATAAGAATAAACTATTTGACCGGCTGAAAGTGTAAGCTGTTTATAAAACATGCAGAAAATAAATTTCTGATGCATGTCTGCAAACCTTAATTATCTGTGGAGAGCACTCATTGTCCTTTTTTATCAAAGGGAGAGCTGAAAAACCAAACAAATAACGTACAGGTGCCTTTTTAACAATCTTAGAAGGAAAAAAATCGCAACTGTGCATCGATATCTGGAGTGCTGAGGTGATAGAAATTTTCTATATACTATTTCTGGTTACCTGTTTTGGCCTGAAACTCTTGGTCTTAAAGAGAAAAAAAGAATCTCCTTGGAAATTTTAACTATTCTGACAAGGCTGAGCTCTACAGAATATTTCACAAAAACTACTTAAATGAACCTGACAGTCCTGAAAAATATCATGACTTATTCTAAATGTTTCTGTCAAAAAAAGAAGGAAAAAAGCCCACAACATATTTATAGGCTAATCATTCTTAATAATAGGTTAATATGAATACTGTGCATCTTTGCCTGTTAGATACTTAAGAACCAAATAAAATGATACAGTATCACCTCCAAGAACAACAAGCAGAAGTTAAGTCTCCAAAATATTTGTGGCAGCATTTCAGGTGGAAGGGATATCTATCAACAAAAAATATCTTTAAAATAAAAACCCAATATATCTGCTCTGTTAAGGCAGAATTTAAGAATCTTCTAAAATAACTAGGTTATTGGGGAAAGATATATTTGGGTCGATGTGAGACTGAAATTAAATGTGCTCAAACAGATATTCAATACAGATCACTTCTTAAGAGAAAATAGAAAAATATTAAATAACCATATTTGATCAAACTATGTAATTCAGATGATGAAGTTGTCACTGGTTTTAAAAACCCACTCATTTTTTAGTTTACTTTGATAGCATTATTACAGAAAATGTTTTGTGAATTGAAACCTGTACTTTATCAGTGCTTAAGTTTGTAACAAAGTTTGCTTCCAAAATAGTGGCACCAAATTTCTTTAGAAAATTCAACAAAACCCACTTTTTAACAGCAATCGTATAAATGTATTAATAATTTGTAGAATAACAATGCAAACTCAAACGGAGAAAAATATTTGAGTATTTTGAAGAGTGAAATAAAGAACACGGGGGGCAGGGCAGCCCAAAAATGTATACATTCTAAAAGTCAACCTATAAAGTTCAAAAACAGAACTATTCAATAGTCTTAAAAGATAAAAAGGCAGAGTACTGATTAGGAAGAGAAATGCAATGGCTTTTGAGTTACAGGTAATGTTAATTTCCTGATCTGGATTCTGGTTACATACATATATTCTGTATGTAAAAATTGATTAAGCTGTACAGTTAATATTTGTGCATTCCTCTGTATGTATGTTAAAAAACAGTAAAATAATAAAGTTTAAGAAAAGGTAACTTAAATTTTTAGCAGTAATTGTGTTTAAAAACAGGTTAGTTTGAATAACAAATGTTTTTAAATAACCATGATTTTCTACTTTATACTCACTAATTGCAACTGCAATATTTTAAAAATGTTTAGGTGTTACATATGGCATTAACTTTCCACCCCTAATAGGCTCTTAACAAAGTAGGTTTTTCTTCTACTTAACTGCTGACATGGCTAGGGGAATAAATGTAGTATGAGAAGGCAGAGCTATGCATTTTAGAAAAGATACCTGATTTTAAACAAGTGTTGATGCAAATGCAAGAGCTTTCAATAAAAAAAAAAAGTTTGTCCCATGACACAAAACAGTTATCCTAAATCTTTAAGACAGTTCACTCGTCCTGGCAGTTTAAGAAGTCTGTAAAAGCTGAATATCAAGAAAGGTACCACACTGGGTTGGGATCTCATCACCATACAAATTCCATTCCTATGGTCACTGGTAGTCAGGAAGATTAACTGAAATGTCGCTGCATTCAAATATGTAAAATTTAATGTTCATTCAAGAACTACTTTATATTCAGAGAACCATGTTTGTTTTAGGGTATTAAGGAAGGGGCTATGGAGTTGTTAGTTGAACATACTAAATCACACTCTATGAATAGTTTTCATGAGAGTAGTACATAGCAGGATGTGTCCAGCTAACAATACTTACCCAAGAATATATTCACTGTATAAAGTAATACTTTGTTTAATTACCTTCGGGCTATATGGGAAATGGCCATTTCAAATAAAGAGAAACAAAATACCACTAGTGAAAATTTTTTGCAATTCCAATCGTGTACATACGAGTAAAGAAACTTCTGAAAACGGCAAATTAGATTACACTACTCAACACAAAATTATTGCCGAGTGCGGAAAAACCACAAGATGTAAAATATCTTAAATATTTTTTAAATAAATATATATATATATAACTATCTTTAAACCAATTTCCATCACTGAAGAGCTTGCTAGCAAGGGCTAATGCAATGAAAGAGAAAGCAAGTTAAGGAAAAAAAATTAAAGAGGCCACACAATCAAGATGTTCAGATTTTAAAGGCATTCACTATAAAACAAACCACAAGATTAGTACCAAAAACGCACACGTACACACACAGACGTGTGTGTGTGTAATGTAATAAAAAAAACTACAAAGTGTACCCACCTACACAAAAACACACGCTAAAAGATGGGCAAGCAGTTAAGGCACTCTAAAAACAAAACAAAACAAAAAGCCCACGTGGTTTAGGATTACCGAAATCTGTTACAGTGCTACCAAGCAGCGATTTTCAAAGCAGCTGAAAAACGTGCAAATTGTCTGAAAACAGTGCCTGGCAACCGAGACGGTTTGCAAGCGTGATTCAGAGGGCTGCCAAGGAAACAAAAGAAGCCCCCCGCCTCCCCGTGAGACCGCACAAGGAATGAGAGGCGCTCCGGGCACTATTTATTCTAAGGTAGGCGGAAAGCAGAAGTCTGTGCAGGAGCGGTACATACTAAGGATCGCTCTGTGCCAGGGACCGGGCCACGGAGTTTCCATTGGTCGGGGAACCGCCCAGCTTTAGTTTTTCCAGATATTCGGCATGCACGGGCTTGTGGCACTGGAGAACCTTGATCGCATCTTCGATTTTGAACCACTCTCGCTTCCTCCCAATGCTAACCGAATCTTCCCAATCCTCCAGAATCTCAGTGACAGTCAGTACGTACACGTACGTTCTGTGCTTGCGGTCTTGGTTCTGTTCGAAAATGCCCAGGAGCCGGCCTAACTTCCCCTTGACTCCCGCCTCTTCGTACACCTCTCGGACTGCCGCACCGCCCGGCTCCTCCTCGGGCTCCATGCCCCCGCCCGGCACGATCCAGCGGTCCGGGTACCGACTGCTACTCACTAACAGCACCTCGTCCTCGAGCTCGCTCCGGAAGCAAAGGCACGCCGCCCGCTTCTTGAACCCCTCCGGGTCGTAGGTACGCGTCTGGTTCGGCTTGCACTTCATCCTCTGGGCCGCCCGCTCCTGCCGCTCGCTGCTGCTGCTGCTGGGGTCTCGGCCGCCGCCGCCGGCGCCGCCGCCTGAGATGCCTGGGAGAGAAAGGGCCGAGAAGAGCAGTGGGGAGAGAAGGCGCTCCAGGAGCGAGCCGGGGGAGCCCAGGAAGCCCCGGGGGAGATGAGGCGGGGGCGGGCGAAGTACGTCAGTCTGTTCGTTCCTCGTTCCTCGTGCGGGCCGGAGGGTCCCGAACGCAGCCGCCTGACTGGACGAGGCGCCGCCGCCCCCGCGCCCGCCCCCGCGCCGCCGCCCCGCCCCCGCGCCGCCGCCAGCGGGTCCGCCACTCCGCACACCGCCCACCCGCGGCTCCCGCGCGCGCCTCCCTCCCTCCTCAGCCGCCGGGCAGGGGTTGAGCGAGGTGAGGCGCATTCGCGTGCGCGTCCCCGTCCGCGTCCCCATTCACGTGCGCGTTCATGTTGGAGGGCGAGGGGCGGGGGCGGGGGTCTTGTGGCTCCCTCCGCGCGCGCGGCGCCTCGGGCCCACTGCGCAGGCGCCCCGCACCTCCCAGGCTGGAAATCTCTTTCCCCTGGGAGTTCAATTCCCGCGTTGTGACGGGGCCAAGATCGCTTCCACGTGGGCCTTTGAGTTGAAGTTGGCTGTGGCGTGGCCAGACCTTTCTCCTCATCCTTCCCGGCAGGTTGCATGAAATGCATACACTTATTTTACAGGCCATCAGGCCAAGGGCATCATCATTGCCCAGAAGGAATGCTACCGCCTTACGGTTTAGGAGGGCCTGGGGTTGTCAAAATGACCCTCGCTGTTCTTGGCAAAACAGTACCTACTCTTTGCTGAGTCGTATCCATACCCTTTGAGTTCTTCAACAGGTTTGTCCACCTAAAAGGTAGAACAGCCGGTTATGGTTTATCAGCAAAATGGGTTTATTTGGGTGTAGCAGAGGAATTGCAGTTGGGGACAGGCAAACTATGGCACCTCAGAGGCCCGTCTGGAGCTCAGACACGAGGACCCTTCTTCTCTAGGGAAAAGGAGGCAGTTGGGAGGGACTGCCGGGAAGGGAAAGTCCATTGCAGAAAAGCCGCAGTTGCAGGTGCTGACGTTTTCCTCATTGGCCCCGTTGTGGTATTTCCTATTGGCTGGGCTTGTTGCTGGGCGCAGAGAAATTCGTCCTTCCCCCTGCTGGAGTAGGAAAGGAAGCGGCTTCCTGCTGGGAATGCCAGGAACTGTTTGTCCTTGTTGGGGTCTGCAGCTGACCACAGTGGTAGGGCGTGAGAGGTTCCCCCTGCTAGCCACCTGACTCCATTTTAAATGAGGTTTCCTTGATTCAGGGTGGCAGATTCTTGGCCTTGCCGGGCATGTTGGCACAGCCCATAACTTAACACTCTTCTTGAACAGGTCCTATTGCCCTCTTACCTAACCTCTGCTCCTCAGTTTCCTGACAGTAAACTTCTTGCCTACTTGTTTCAGCCCTGGCCCTTGGAGTCCTAGTCACCTAACAGCTGCAGAACCACCCCAAGTCACCTTTTAGGAAGTCCCAACACTCTTCACCCTCTTTCGCTTTCACCCTTCTTTCTCTTTCTCACTGATAGGTACTGCTTCGGGTTTTGGAAAACATGCCTACAGAAATCCCTTCATGTTTTTCAGTTTGATGTTTATGGAGGCTCTTGGTGTGGGATTCCACACCAAGCAAGGCCGCTTGGTGCTCTTTCACCACCTCTCTGTTGGGTCATGCTGTCCTCTTGGCCAAGATGTGGACCATCATAACCAAAAAGTTAACAACCAAAAGCCTTCCCTCACCTTTTCTTTTCTTTTTTTTTTTTTTTAAGATTTTATTTATTTATTTGACAGAGAGAGATCACAAGCAGGCAGAGAGGCAGGCAGAGAGAGAGGAGGAAGCAGGCTCCCTGCTGAGCAGAGAGCCCGATGCGGGGCTCGATCCCAGGACCCTGAGATCACGACCTGAGCCGAAGGCACCGGCTTAATCCACTGAGCCACCCAGGCGCCCCTTCCCTCACCTTTTCATTTGTTCTTACTGTTTCCCTGCTCTAACTGTAGCCTTATGGAGAAGACGTCTGATGTCCCCTAACTTTTGCCATACTGCAGCTTAGGCATCTTTGTCTCTCTCTTACCCACAGACCCTCTGCTGGCATCAAGCAACCAGGATCACGAAAACTCCCTTTTCCAGTGAAATAATCCCTCATCAAAGGGAAGGGAAATCTGAAATGTAAGTGCAAAGGACTTTTTTTTTTTTTTGAGAGAGAGAGAGAGAGAGGGAAGGAGGGAGGGAGGATGAGGGAGGGCACGTGAGTGGGAAGGGGAGGGGCAGAGGGAGAGGGAGAGAGAGAATCTTAAGCAGGTTCCATGCCCAGTGCAGAGCCCCATGGGACCTTGAGATCATGACCTGAGCCAAAATCAAGAGTGGGATGCTTAACCGACTAGAGGCACCCAGGCGCCTCAACAGCCCAATTCTTAAATAACAAGTGAGATCAGCTTCCCAAGGTCTGCTACACTCCATTTATACCCAGAATAGCTCATAAAAATGATCCTGTTCCCAGTGGCAACAGACTCCTGCAATATCTAGAGCATAAAAAATGTGGGGGTTCCATATGAAGAAATGACAAAATGGAGACGTAAAGAGAATGACTTCAACCACTAGAGATACTAGTATTGATCATATTTTAATGGTATATGGATGATCAAAGAACATTTGTTTCCTTTCTCTTATAAGTGGTTCATTTTTTTTTCAAAGATTTTATTTAATTATTTGAGAGAGAGAGAGAGAGAGAGAGAGAAAGAGAGATCCCGAGAAAGAGAGATCCCAAGTAGACAGAGAGGCAGGCAGAGAGAGGGGGAAGCAGGCTCCCTGCTGAGCAGAGAGCTGATGTGGGGCTCGATCCCAGGACGCTGGGATCATGACCTGAGCTGAAGGCAGAGGCTCAACCCACTGAGCCACCCAGGCGCCGATCAAAGAACATTTGAAGGAATGTGACACCCCGTGATTAAAAACAAACTAGGAACGTAGGTTTTAGCAGGCTGTAGTCCTCAGTGTGCCTAATGTACAAATACACGAATGATGTTAAGCAACTAGAAAAAAATTCCATTATAGTCAAGGTCTAGGCAAATATACCTATTATCACCAATATTGTTAACTTTTGCTTTAGGTGATCTTTCCAGTGTAAGGAGATCATAAAGAGAAAAAAAGCGTTGTTTTAGTAAAGAAGACCAAATTTTCATTATTTCCAAATGATATGAATATCTTCTTGGGAAAAGCCTACGAAATGAGTAAAAATGAATTCCCTTCCATGGTAGAATGAAGTATTACTATTTAAAGCACTAATGGTTTCATGTATGCCAGCCGTAATCACGTAGAAAATATGGTAGGGAAATGATGGCCTTCGCGGTAGCCATATCAGCCACCACACAGTAAATAAAATACCAAGGGATCCTGAGCAATAAAGTTAGGACATTGTAGTCGAAAATGATAGAGCTCGGACTCAGCTTTGAAAGATGGCTTGAATGAATCAAGAGGAACTCTAGCAAAGCTGGGAGGTGGGGCAAGGGGCTATGGGGAGTCGTGGCCCATCCAGGCCCCAACCACATCACAAGACTAGAGTTAGCATGTATTTTCTCCTTGTCTTACCAGAGGGGCCGCTTCCTAGTCTCGTCTATCACTTCCCCATCAGAGGATGCCTACGCAATAGGTGTCTGTTGGGGCATATTGTTTTTTTGGAAGGGAGAGGAATAGCAACATTATGATATGGAAAGAGGTGCAGGCTCTTTCATATGTCATAAGTCATATCATATGACTACTGGCAAAGTCATAGCACATTTCTGGGTAAGGGGATCCGCAATTTACAGGTATGGTACAATACTGGGAAAATCTCAAACTGATCTTTTTTAGCAGAATTTTGTAAAATAATTTTATGATTCACCTATTAGACTGATCATGAGGCAAGATAGGTGTGACTTTTTGTATAGAAATGTCAACATCATTTTTGAGAGGCTAGCATTCCACTGTCTAGTTCACCCATAGTTAAGATTTCTCTAATGATGAACAGGGTTATTTCACAAGCTACCTTAACAGTAGACTGTTAGAGTAACAAATGTATTTTGTACATGTCTGCCTGTATCTCCTCCCACATTTCCCTTGGCCTTGGAGATGGAATTTGCTTTGTCCAGTGGAACAGTAGCAAGAGTGAAGCAAGGAGAGAATTGAAAAGTGCTTGCACACCAGGGTTTGCCCTCTCTTGGTGCTCTTGACACAAGACAACAACCATGTGAAGAAGTGTGGGTTAAGTGGATGCTGAGAGACCCAGGGCCCATGCATCCCCTCCACCACAGGTGACAGTGAACCAATCGCCAGAAATGTGGGTGAGACCATCATACACCATCCAGCCCCCAGCAGAGCCAGGGGCACTGACCACAGATGCATAAGCAAGCCTTCCAAGAAGAGCAAAAGGACCTCTCAGCTGAGCCCAGCTGAAATTATTGACCTGTAGAATCGTGAACAAAAGAATTGGTTGTTCAAAGTCACTACATTTTGGATGGTTTGTTGTGCATCAGAAACTGGTTGGCACAACCGGTAACTGCCACCCAACAAAATCCAACCCAAAATAAGAGAGAGAGAGAGAAAATGCTTTTCATAGTGGAAATGTAACCTCTACTTGAAAAAGTTGACAGTGAACTTTCCCTGGAGACTTAAGGAAGGGAGTGAGGTTAAGACATGAGTTATCTGTCAAGTAGAGTCTGTGTGGCAAGCCCTGTGATGGTCCCCTGTATCCTACTGAACAGCCCATTAAATCTTAACGAGGAGGTTACTATTTGCAATTCATAGAAGAGAAGACTTAGAGTGGAGTTGACATTTGAATTCAAGTCTTCATGTCTCTCTACAGCCTGTGCTCTCGTAGCATCGCCATGTCTTGTCAAAGGATTATTTTGATCAAGAGCTATAGTTTGTTGTGTCATTTTTTGATGAGGTTCAGAGTTGACTTCTTACATGAGGCGTTCATTTGCTCAGAGTCACTGGGTTCAAAGAAAGGTATTTTCCATCTAGATGTTCTTCTCCTGCACAATCTAGTGAAAAGAACACCTGAGTGCCTACCTCACTGCCACCAATCAAGTGTGCTACCTGGACATGTTACTTGACAACTCAAAATTCAATATTTTCTGCACACATAAAATGGAATTAAGTGATGCACTAGAGAAGATATTCTGTATTGTCATCACTCTAGGCACTGATTTTGATTTACTGATGGTCTGATTGGTTTTATACACTTAATATTTAACTGCCAACAAACCAGAACAATGAATATCAAAATACCCCTCAGCAGATTAAGAAACAGGCTGAGATGTGCTCAAGTAAGACAGTAAGTGAAGGAGCTGATATTCACACCTTGGTCTGTGTGACTCCAAAAGAAATGCTCTTCCTCTCTCTGAGACATGCCATTCCTGTGGTACAGATGTCTTCTGTTCTCCCTCCCTCCCTCCCTTTCTCTCTCTCCCCGCCCCCTTCTCCTTCTCCTCCTTTTTTCTATTACCAGGAAGACCCAGACACCCAGGAGAACATAGCTTCTATGGAATCTTCTAAAGCAGAGGGGATCTGCTGTGAGACCAACAAGTCCGATACATATTTCTGCCTCTTTTCTAGAGTGGGAAGGAACAGGCAGATTGGAAAGTGACAGCCACATCCATGGGAAGTTGAGCACCTTACTTAGTGAGATGGTGGTTTACAATTCTAAGGGAGAGGAACTTTCCAGAACAGCTGTTACCTGGGAGGGAGACTGTTACAGAACTTCCCAGAGCCTTGTAGCATTTACAGCTGGAACCAGCTTTCAGGAGAGTGACCACAACATACCTGAGAGGATTTCAGGATATAGTAAAGGGAAACAGTCAGGTGAAGTGATTTTAGTCGTAGTCAATGAGAGAAAATGTGGTGTTTTACAAACCAAATGACCTAGAATTTCAGTTTGGCTCTCTCAAGTAGTTATGCAGCCTGAAGCAAGGGAATATCTCTGGCCATATTATTTCTCATTTGTAAAATGGGATTCTAAACTACCTACCCCATTAACTTCAACTCACCGGGGAAGGCTTTGCTGACCATGGGTGCCCACCCTCCCCTTACACTAGGATTCAGTTACCCCCCTCTTTTTTTCCTTTCCAGACTCCCTTGACTTTAGTTCTGTCATCACTGTAATCATGGAGCTTTGTAATGTTTTGCCAGCATGTTTGTAAGAAAGTCAAAGGCGGGGAGCCAACCTGAAACATACTTGTTCCCACTGATTCAGCCCAGTGCCTGGAACTCGGTGTTCAGGAAGGGTTCAAAATATATGGTTTGAGTATTAGAGTGTAACAGAAGCTCCATGGATCAAAGGCCAGTTAATGTTGTACCTGTTAATTGTTTATTAGTGATACGAAAAGAAAGATGAGTGAACAGAGGCATCTCCATATATCTTTTCTCTTGGGGAGGTGGGGTGGGTTGTGTCTTTCAAATCACTCTCCGCATGTTCCCCCACTTGTTGCTTCTTTGTGTGTCTTGGGTAGTCCCTCCACTATAGAATTGGCCTCATAGTGCATCTATACTAGATAATTCAGTAGAATCATCCCCAAAACAAAGTGATTGAAGCAAAAAGTATGCCTCCAGTTTTTCCCTTTGAGTAATGAGTGAATCACAGGGTGACCTACAGGCCTTTTACTTTTGTGATTTTGTGAGTCATGGCACAGCTGTGCAGCCAAGGGTCTGAACACAAAGCTCAATGGATGTCAAGTGCAGGTGAGTGCTTCCATCCTCTCCAAGAGGCAGCCCTCCTTGAGTTCTCCTGTTTCTTTGATCCCTAGCTCTAGTTCCCTGACTGCTGTGTCTCTCCTTTTCACTGACATTGTCCCTGTACATTCTCATTCAGCACCTAAACCCTTGCTAGCGCTCCTCTGTTCATGTGTCAGAGTCAAATGCTGAATCCTCATGAAGGTCTACAAGCACCGCCACCTCCTATTTTAGATTGCCAAGTGCACTCACCCTTTCCACCCCACCCCATATTCCTGATCCGTTTTACCTTAGCCTGAATTATCACCTACCAGACTCTATTATTTACTTCTTTATTACGCTTATTGCTTATTTCTCTCCCCACTCCCCCCACTGTAACTCCTGCTTGAGTAGAAGCTAGGGATCTTTGTCTCTTTGCCTACCGGTTTATGTGAAGCAGGCCAGAACACTGCTGAGCACACACTGTAGTCATCTAGACCATATCTGTTGATGTAACGGACCTGTTTCCTTTGCTGCATTGTGACACCCTTGAGGCAAGGGCCATGTTTCACTGGTCTTTGTCAATCCACCATCCAGAACAGTTTCTGATACAATTGGAAAGGCATTGCTGAGTGTTGTTGAAACAATTAGTTAATTAATCTTTTGAAAGTGACAGTAGTAGGGAAAACATTCTGTTTCCCAACTGCAGTTATTCTAGGAGGTGCCATCGTTGTCAGCACCATGTGTATATCAGCTTCCATGGGAGCTACGCTAGTCAGCTGGGAGATATTTGAGGGCTAGAAGTCTGACTCATGTTTTGTGGATCCCTCCTAGGGCTGGCACTGTTCTTCCTGCACAACAGGATTTAGAGTGGCGTTTCAGATAGCCATTCATCACCTGATGACTTTATCTGTGCAGGACTTGACTATAATTTACATAATATCTATGAAAATAAAACTATCTTTGGGAATGAAACATAGTTATATAATTAAACAGATAAAATGAAAGCAATTTACTGACAGAGTCGAAATGAATGTTGAGGCTGATGTTAAGTAATAGTGCACATAATGATGGGTCTTACACTAGGTTCTTCATCCATCTTTCCTTTAGTCCTAATAAAAACGCTTCAAGGAAATACGGTCATTCCTAATTCACAAGGGGGGAGGATATTGAGATCGGGGACATAGGGGAAATTGCCCAGGGTCTGAAAGCTGGTAGGTAGGTGCATGAGGTGGAAACTCACGACTCATTGATGACAACACCCCAGAAAGTCTGCAGTATCGGCCAGGCCCACTTAACTTGCGCCCGGCAGTCCTGTCTGGTTCCTCTTCCATTTTTCGCTGATACAGCTCTCTGCTCTGTCATCCTATCTCCCACGATTTCAGAAGTTCTTCATGCCAGAGACTTTCCCCCTGTTCCTTCGGCCCAATGCTGATCTATTCCACACTGGTTCTGGCTGTGGCAGAGGAAAGATGACTGTTTCAAGTTCTCATGCGGGAACAGAGTAATTGTTATTTACCAGTCCTGCGTGACTTTAGACGATTGTGGATGGATCGTGAGGAGGGTCCTTTGTTGCAGAGCTGATTTCCTTGTGTGAGAATCCTGCCAAATCCTTCCACTGAGGCATCAAACCCGCCCAGGAGGGAAGATGCTTTATTGTCAATGACACTGCTCACCCACAGGCCCAGACACCAAGAGACCAGTTCCCTCGGAGGCAAAAACAGTTTTCTCAGGGTCACCAAGCTGTTACACATGTTTCACAGGCTCCTTAGATAAAGACAACAAAGCACATACAACCAATGTTTGGTATCAACTTGGGAAAAGGAAAATGGCAGCATTTCCTCCTTTCACAGTAAAATCTTTGAGTACCCCCAGTAAAATCAGCCTGTTCTGGAAAGATGCAACATCAGTGAACACCATGGTAGAGGAGCTCTGACCAAAGTTCTGAGCCAGGCCTTAGTCTCTGGAATTTGAGACTGGGAGGAAAACAGCTTTTCCTTTTCTTGTTCTCCATCTTCTTTTGGGTTACCTATTTCACGGCAAGTTTGAAAATTAGTGTTTTGTCAGGTGTTTTCTCATATTACAATATTATCTCTCCTAGTTAAGGATACCAGTGAGACTCTTGGTTTCTAAACTTCACTTTAACGTCTATCAAATAGCTTTTTCTTTTGATTCTACATCTCAGAAAGAAGTATCCTAGACTTGCTGCTCTGGATGAACTTCCTTATGTATGTAATTCCCAAAATCCTCATAAAGGAATCCTGCTTGGTTTTTTGTTTGTTTCTTAACTACTGTATCAGAAAAGATCATAAAAACTCTTTGAGGGCCTCCCATGTTTCAGGTATTTTGCATATTTTGCTGATCATTTTCATAAAATTCCTGTGATATAAGTACCATTGTTCCAATTTCATAAATAATGACATTCAGGCCCAGAAGGATAGATATGTTGGCCTTGACACCCACAGCTGGAAAGTGGTAGAGCTGAGGTTTAAGACTGCTGTGACAATCCACTGCCTGCATTGGTCAGCCTATACTGACCTTTAAAAAAAAAAATAGGGGACAGCTGGATGGCTCAGTTGGTTAGGTGTTGGCTGTTGGCTCAGGTCATTATCCCAGAGTCCTGAGATCAAGCCGCACATCGGGCTCCCTTCTCAGTGGGGTCTGCTTCTCCCTCTCTCTCTCCCCCTGTGTTCTCTCTCTTTCTCTCTCTCAAAGAAATAAATAATATCGTTTTATAAAATTTCCATATGTTTGAAAGTCACCAACGTAAATTAAAATATTCTTTACCATTGCTATGTTATCACTCTATTTACTTTTAGAGTTTTGCTCTTGCAAATAATACTTTTCTTTCACGTGAAATACTATGTTTATAACATGGTATTATATTCGAGGGTGGTAGATATGGAAAGGCATATACATGACTAAGTCCTGGGAGTTGTTGGACTTAGCCATATTGTGTGCTGAAAAGTATGCTATGTGGCATGTAGAGGCACACTGACAAATGGACCAGATTTCTATTCCTCCAACACCTTCTAGCTTCTAGAAGGGCATGCCAGGCCCCGGATACTCAAAACCCACACATATGGTACTCATATAGGAAACATCTACTGCACTACCTGCAGACTGGACGTGGATGTTTTTACCTTCATGTTTCTTTATGAAAGAGATGAATTCAGCAAACCTTCAGCAATGCCTACCAAGTGTCATGTGGTGTGCTTCATGCAGGATATGGCAAAAACAGATCATGGTCCCAGCACTGAAGTACCTCACAGGAAAACAAAGAATGGAATGTCATTTGTGAATTAGAAGTCTCCAGAGGGTGCATTTGCAGCACAGGAGAGGGAAAGAGGAAGAGGAGACACAGAGTTGGCCTGAGGAAGAACGGAGGCAATAGGAACAGGAGTCAAGTCAGGGGACCTGTGTCCTCGTGACTATGAACATGTATGCCTGTACCTGGAAATTCTAGATTTTGGGGACTCACAGACATGAGTCCATATTCCTGGAACTTGATAAATTTTACCAAAACAAGAATCACACTGCCAGGCTTATATTTATTAATTAATTTCTGCAGTTCAGTTTCTTTACAGGTGTGATTTCTGTATATCAGTCACTTTGTATCTGCAAAGCCTAGGGGAATTTCAGAACTTCTCCCACTGGGAGGACATTTCAGAAACTGAAAGATTATTAGAAAGGCCAACACGGATTAGGAAGCCAGGAGGTCAACAATACACTGGTACTAGAAGCTACTGAACGTAGGCAATGGGATGAAGGTCAGAAAATCCATATATACCACACACTTTGGTAGGCTCTGGGATTAGTGGGATCTTTCAAGCTGATCCAACCGTCTTAGTACAGAAAATCATACAGGCAGATCTTAACCCCAGTGGTGTGTAAAGATTTTTCTAGATTGCTCATCAAGGAAGTGTTTTACACACACACACCCACCCACCCACACACACACACACACACACACACACACCTACAATTCTGGAACTCAGCTAGGATCATAGAGTGTAGGAGCCAGTCTGTCTCACTCTAAAGCCTCAAGGAATGTCTGATAGCAGACCCCTTTGCTCTTTTAAAGATTTATTTATTTTAGAAAGAGACAGAGAGGGGAGGGGCAGAGGGAGAGAGAGAATCCTAAAGCAGACTCCACACTGATCGTAGTACCCATTGTGAAGCTCAATCCCAGGACCCTGAGATCATGACCTGAGCCAAAACCAAGAGTCAACTGGTTAACCAGCCGAGGCACCCAGGTGCCCCCAGGCCCCTTTTCATAGTAATTTATTTCAATTTAACTCAGAGCCCTTACCTGCAATTTTCCTGACTGTACATGTCTTTTGTTACCCCGTAAGAGATCCTTGGAACTGAATGTTCTGCTTTATCCAAAGGGCAGGGACCAAATGGGCAGCTCCAGCTTGCAACTCCTTCAGACTAACTATGGCAGTCATCTTAGCAGGAAATGTCCTCATGGGTACTGCCACACTTCAAGCTGTTCCTTCTTGCCTCTATATCACAATTAATTTTCACTACATGAGAGTTAGAATTCTCTACACTGTGACTATGGCTGTGCTTATTTTCATTTGCACCTTAGAGCTACATGTGGTTATGGCTGGGGCAGAAATCATGTCCCATCCCCTCCGGTAAGTTGAGTAATACAGAGAATGACCTTAGCTATGATAGATTCAATATGCTAATAACATAAATACCTGATATCAGTGTACTTTTGCTGCACAACAAGTTGCCACAAATTTAGCATCTTAAGTCAACCCATATTTATCATTTCACAGTTTCTGTATGTCAGATATGTGGCATGGATCTAGTGAGTTCTCTGCTCAGGGTGTCCCAGGGTGAAATCAACGTGTCAGTTGGGCCGGGATCTTACCTGGTGGCTCTGGAGAGGAAGCTATTTCCCAGTTCATCCAGGTGGTTGGAGGAATTTAGCTTCCATGGTGCAGGATGTTGTCGGGGCTGCTCTCAGATTCTAGAGGCTGCCTGTATTTCTCTGCATGTGGTTCTCTCCACCTTCAAGCAAGCAGTGGTGTGTCAAATCCTTCTTGTGCTTCACATCTCTCCCGCTTGCCCTTCTGCTGCTAGCCAGAGAAAACTGTCTGCCTTTAACGAGGTCCTGTGATTAAATTAGGCTCTTTTGGATCATCTCTCTACTTACGGTCAATTGTTTAGTAACCTTCCTTACACCTGTAAGATCCCTCTAGCCGTGTAACTTAACACAAATATGGACAAGATAATTCTTCTTATTTACGGTATCTGAGATTATGGTGGGAAATCCTGGGAGACCAGTTTTAGAATGCTACCTACCACAACCTTTAATAACCATCACTTAATTATTTACGGAAACCTGTTTTTGTGACCCTGATTGTTTGAACCCTGTGACCATAACGCCCACTCTTTACTGAGTTATATCATGTCAGCATGTTGTTGTACTTCAACAAGGGGCTTGTGCCTTCCCAAGTGTATTATTCAGAGTTTTCCAGATGAACAGAATCAATAGGGTATAGATGTATGTATATACATATACATATGTATGTATATGTATGTATTCAACTCTCAGTACAGAACATCATACAGGCACATCTTAACCCCAGGGGTCTGTGTATATTTGTCAAGATTGTTTATAAAAGAAGTGCTCTACACACACAAATACACACGTCCACACATGCTTAATAAACTAGAATTCTGGAACTCAGCTAGGATCACGGAATGTTGGAGCCAGACTGTCTGACTCTAAAGCCTCAAAGAATGTCTATGACATCAGGCCATTTTTCTTTTTTAAAGATGTATTTATTTGAGAGAGAGAGAGAGAGAAGGGTTGGGCAGAGGGAGAGAAAGAGAATCCTAAAGCAGACTCCCCACTGATTGTGGCGCCCATCGTGGGGCTTGATCTCAGGACCCTGAGATCATGATGTGGGCCAAAACCAAGAGTCAACTGCTTAACCTACTGAGCCACCCAGGTGCCCCCAGACCCTTCTTCATAATAATTTATTTCAGCTTATCTCAGAGCCCTTATCTGCAATTTCCCTGACTGTGCATATCTGTTGTTGCCCCATAAGATATCTTTGGAACTGAATGTTCTTCGTTATCTAAAGGGCAGGGACTGAATGGGCAGCTCCAGCTTGCAACTACTTGACAGTAAGTATGGCAGTCATCTTAGCAGGAAATGTCCCCATTGTTTTATACATATATATATAAATATGTGTGAAATTGTATATAATTTAATATGTCAATATGTATTAAGATATATTTATTTTCTATAATAATATTTATATAATACTTATATGACAAATATGTATATGTAATAGAATATGTGTAATAATATTTGTATTTATATCATATTTATATATAAATACATAATATTGTTTTATGTGTGTGTGTGTGTGTGTGTGTGTGTGTGTGTGTGTATAGTTATATATACCAGGAAATGTCCTCATTGTTATATATATATATATATATATATATATATATATATATATATATATATCAAGGTTTTATACACACACACATAGAGTGAGAGAGAGAGGGATTTATTATAAGGATAGGCTCACAAGATTATGGGGTCCAGTAATACTAACATCTATGCCAGCATGGTAAAGAGCCAGATGAGCTCTGGTGTAGTCCCAGTCCAAGTCAGAAGGCCTGAGAACCAGGAGAGGTGATGGTTTAATTTGAAGTCCTACAGCTGCTGAGATCAGGTCTCAGGAAGTTCTGATCTTTCAGTTGGAGTCTAAAGGCAGGACAAGAGCAGTGTCCCATCTCAAGCAGTCTGGCAAGAAGGGTTCCCTCTTGCTTGAGCGAAAGTCAGCCTTTTTGATCCGTGTAGCTTTCAAATGATTGGATATGGGGCACCCACATTAGAGAGGGCAATCTTTTTACTACTTCTACCTGTGCAAATGTAAGTCTCGTCCATAAACATCTTCATAGACACACTCAGAATAATGTTTGACCTAATATCTGGCCACCCTTTGGCTCAGTCAAGTTGACACATAAATTTGCATAATTTATATAATAAATTTACACATAACACCAAGCCTCTTCACACAGTCCATGGACTAACATTGATTTTTTTTAAAGATTTTATTTATTTATTTGACAGAGAGAGATCACAAGTAGACAGAGAGGCAGGCAGAGAAAGGGAGGGAAGCAGGCTCCCCACTGAGCAGAGAGCCCAATGTGGGACTCGATCCCAGGACCCTGAGATCATGACCCAAGCCGAAGGCAGCGGCTTAAACCACTGAGCCACCCAGGCGCCCCTGATTTTTAAATTTCCTTTGTATCTTAGTTGAATACTCTATTTCCATGTTTCCTAACTATAAAATCCATCTGTGAATGATTTCACTTTCAGTTGCATGTTAACCAATTACCTTTAAGGCTACATGTGTGTAGGGAAAACAGATGCACAAGGAGTTTACATTCTTTACCATAAAGGGGAAGTTTGCATCAAGTCGCTTGCAAATTTAACAATACCTAACATTTATGAAATATTTACCATATTTGGCAAGTCCTTTTGTAAGCTCTGTAGGTGCTTTACCTCATTTGGTCAGCACAATACCATGACACACGTGTCATTAGTCGCTCTGTTTTAATGTGAAGAAATTGAACACAGAAAGTAAGTAATCTTTCCATCATGACAGTTTGTGACAGGCCCAGGGTTGGAATCTTTGGCTTCAGAACTGATGTTCCTAACTAATTCATGTGCCTATATAATCTATCATCCAAACTAGTACATAAAATTTATTATCCAAGCCAGAATGAGAGTATTTTTATACATTATATCTGCTCAATAGGCATAAAACAGCAAATTTGTAGGTATGCCTAGGCATTGCTCACTCTGTTAATGAAAATTCTTTCTGTTGGAAGTATCGGAATTTTCATCTAGATTGGCTAAACCAAAAAAGAAATCCATGCTCTCAGGGCATTTGTAAGATCATTATCACTTTTCTTTCCTCTGCTGGATTATTCCTGTCAGCCTACAAACTGGTGCGATTTGTTTTCATCTTCTTAAAAAGGATTTTATTTATTTATTTGAGAGAGACAGGGAGAGTGAAAGAGAGAGCAGGACTGAGGAGGAGAGGGAGAAGCAGGCTCCCTGCTGAGCTGGAAGCCCAACAAGGGGCTCTATTCCAAGACCCTGGGATCACAACCTGAGGGGAAGGCAGAAGCTTAACTGCTGAGCCACACAGGCGCCCCTATTGTTTTCATCTTAAAAACAAAACCCCAAACAAAACAAGCGAAAAACCTTCTTTTTACCTCACTCCTTCTACCACCTGCAAGACCCTTTATCCTCCTCTTGATAGCAAACCTCCCAGACAGAGTTTTCTATACACACTATCTCCAATTCTTCTCCCATTCTGTCTTAATCACATACCAATGAAGCTTATACACCTTCTACTACACTAAAACTGTTCTGGTCAAGATAACAGTGTCATCAGTATTTTTAGATCAAATGGTCTCTCCTCAGTTGACTTATCAATAATTTTGGACAGAGTTGATCACTCACACTTCCTGGAAGTACTTTCTTTCCTGGTGTGTTTTTCAGAGTTGTCTAGAGAAACAAACCAAGTTGACGCATACACACCTGGGTTCCAGGACAGTACCTTCCTGGTTGTTCTCTGACATCCTCAATCTCCTTGGCTGGCTCTCCTCCTTTCCTTGTGACCTTTTGACATTGACCTTCCTCAGAACTCAGTCCTTGGTCCATATCTCTTCTCGCCTACACTCATTCCCTTGGTAATCACATCCAATTCTGTGGCGTTACATGCCATCTACACCCTCAAGGGTATAGCCAAGAACAGAAAACTCCTGTTTATACTTGACCCAAATACTTCAATTGTAATATCTTGCATATTTTGTCTCTCTTATTCTCTCTCTCCCTCTCTCTCTGACTCTCTCTTTCCCTTCCCTCTTTTTCTTTTCCTTACACATACTACATACAGATACACATACATACAATTTTTTTTTCCAAAATATTTGAGAGCAAGCTGTAGATATGCCCTTCTACCCCCAAATACCTTAGAGTACCTTCATGAGAACAAAGACATCCTTTTGCATAAACACATTACAATTATCAGGTGCCTGAGTGGCTCAGTCGGTTAAGTGTCTGACTTCAGCTCAGGTCATGATCCCAGGGTCCTGGAACCAAGTCCCACAGCAGGCTCCCTGTTGAGCAGGGAGTCTGCTTCTCCCTCTGCCCCTCCCCTCCGCTTGTGCTCTCTTGCACATGTGCAAATAAATAAATGAAATCTTTAAAAAAAACCACACAATTATCAAAATCAATAAATGAACGTTGATAACCATATTATTATATATTTCATTTACAGACCTTATTCAAATGTGGCCAGTTATCTCAATGTCATTTTATGAGTGAAATCGGGGGCGCCTGGGTGGCTCAGTGGGTTAAAGCCTCTGCCTTCAGCTCAGGTCATGATCCCAGGGTCCTGGGATCGAGCCCTGCATCGGGCTCTCTCCTCGGCGGGGAGCCTGCTTTCCCCTCTCTCTCTGCCTGCCTCTCTGCCTACTTGTAATCTCTGTCAAATAAATAAATAAATAATATATATATGAGTGAAATCGTATAGTATTTGTCTTTCTCTGACTTATTTCGCTTAATATAATACACTGTAGCTCCCTCCACATCATTACAAATGGCAAGATTTCATTCTTTCTGATGACTAATATTCCATAATAGATATAATGGAATGTTATATATATATAACATTGATAACATTGATATTCTCTCTCTCTGCATATATATATATATATAATATGAATATAACATGGATAAACATAATATGAATAGAACATACATAACATGAATAAAAAATCATAAAATATGAAAATAATACATATGTATAAAGATAAAGAAGATGTAAACACATCTTCTTTATCTATTCATCAGTTGACAGATATTTGGGTTCTTTCCATGGTTTAGCTATTCATCAGTTGACAGATATTTGGGTTCTTTCCATGGTTTAGCTATCATTGGTAATACTGCTGTGAACATCAGGGAATTTAAGAAACAAACAGATGGATATAGGAGGAAAAAAAGGAGGGGGAAGCAAACTATGAGTCTCTTTTTTTAAAATATTTTATTTGTTTATTTGACAGAAAGTTAGAGAGAGAGCACAAGTAAGCAGAACGTCAGGGAGAGGGGAAGAGAGAGAAGCAGGCTCTCTGCTGAACAGGGAGCCTGATGTGGGGCTCGATCCCAGGACCCTGGAATCATGACCCAAGCTGAAGGCAGCCGCTTAACCAACTGAGCCACTCAGGCGCCCCAAACCATGAGTCTCTTATCAGTAGAGAACAAACTGAGGGCTGATGGAGAAAGATGGATGTGGGATGGGCTAAATAAGTAATGAGTATTAAGGAGGGCACTTGTTATGATGAGCACTAGGTGTCATATGTAAGTGATGAATCACTAAATTCTATTCCTGATCCCAAAATTACACTATATGTTAACTAACTAGAATTTATTTTATTTTATTTTTCTTTTTGTATTTTTCATTTAATTTTATTTTGTCAGTGTTCCAAGATTCATTGTAAATGTACCACACCCAGTGTTCCATATAATATGTACCTTCATTAATACCCAAACTTTGAAAAAAACCCAATGTCATTTGTAGAAAATTTTATAAATTTTATAGTTTGTCCATTCTTCTCTCCAGTCTGGTATCACACATTGTATTTAGTTGTTACTTCACTTCTTTTTTTTTCACTCTGGAACAAGTTCTCAAACTTGCTGTCTTACACAACCATGACAGTTTTGAGACGTGTGAGCCATTTACTACAATGTCCCTCAATTTGGGTTTACCTGATTTTCTATTCTCATGATTAGATTCAACTTATGCATTTCTGCAAGGAAGATCACAAAAGGTTACTGTGTCCTTCTCAGTGCATTATATCAGTTGGCACCTGATATCCATTTATTCCATCACTGGAGATACTAAATTTGATCTCTGGGTTAAGGTTGTATTCATCAGATTATTCCAACGTAAAGTTAGTATTTTCCCTTTGTACACTTAAATATTTTGTGTGGAGATGTTTGGAGGCTATGGAAATATCCCGTTCTATTATCCATTGATGATTCATCACTGAATCCATTATCACATGACATTTGAAAAACTATGTATCCAACTTTATCATTTTTCCCCATTTACTAGTAAGGGCTCTTCTGCAATGAAGAGCTTTTCTCTCACCGTCATTTATTAATTATTCATGTCTTCATTTGTTTCAGTATGGGTTCATGAATATATATTTTATTCACTTTGTAATGACCCATTACCATCACAATTTATTTTGATGCTTGAATTTGCCCAGATTTGGTCACTGGAAGCCCCTTGACTTCTGTTCCCATGTCCTTTGGTGTGTGTACATTTTTCTTTGAAACTTTTCCTGATGCAACAAGATGTTCCAGACTCATTTTGTACTTTGGCTGTTCCAGCCCTGGAATCAGCCTTTTTCCCAAGGAGCCCTGGTCTCTTATAGTATAGAAGGGTACTTTGAATGGATCCTGTGCTTTTAAACATCATTCTCTATTGGCACTTTGACTTGACAATCCCCTACATTTCCTTTAACTTGTTACCTAGTATGTGGAATTGGTATAAAAATAGGATATTTGTCATAAGTATGTGGCAAGGTATAAACAAAGTAAAGAAAGCATTTAGTGTAAGGCTTGGAACACAGATAATGTTTTAAAATGAGACAATTTGAGCAACACAGTATGTAATAATAATAATGGATTATGACCCAATGAATAAGAATCTATAAGTATACTTGAAAACAAGTGGTAGCGATTTTTATCATTATATTTTTTACTATCAAATGTTGATAAGATCCGCCTCTGGGGAAAACCTTAGGAATGTTGATAAGATCCGCCTCTGGGGAAAACCTCAGGATTATAACATTTGTCTCATCAAGTCAAGGCCAGCTCCAGCATTGCAGAGCCTACAAGAATAGAAACATGAAGAATGATTGTAGAAGCAGGCTTCAGGACTTGTTAACTGACAGACTTCAATATTGGAGACAGACAACATGAATTGAAGAATGGCAGTCACTCCTACAACCCCTGCTACCAGAACCCAGTATTTTCCTTATCATGACCCTAACACCACTGTAGTGTGAACAGACAGTTATTTGTGTGCTCATTCACTAGACTGTGAACTGACAGATGTAACTTGTTTATGACTGACCCTTGATTCCCAGAGCACTGTCACTCAGTATAGGAGACATTTAATAAGTATGTGCTGATGGCCACAGTCACCAAACTGTGGAAAGAACTTCTTGGATGGATAGATAAAGAAGATGTGGTCCATATATGCTATGGAGTATTATGCCTCCGTCAGAAAGGATGAATACCCAACTTTTGTATCAACATGGATGGGACTGGAAGAGATTATACAGAGTGAAATAAGTCAAGCAGAGAGAGTCAATTATCATATGGTTTCAATTATTTGTGGAGCATAAGGAATAACACAGAGGGCATGGGGAGATGGAGAGGAGAAGGGAGTTGGGGGAAACTGGAGGAGGAGATGAACCATGAGAGACTCTGGACTCTGAAAAACAATCTGAGGGTTTTGGAGGGGAGGGGTGGGAGGTTGGGTGAGCCTGGTGGTGGGTATTGTGGAGGGCACGTATTGCACGGAGCACTGGGTGTGGTGCATAAACAATGAATTCTGTTACACTGAAAAGAAATTAAATTTAAAAATTAAAAAAACAATGAATTTTGGAACACAAAAGAAATGAAAAAAATAAATAGAAATTTTTAAAAAGTAAGTGTGTGCTGAATGAATGAAAGAATGAATGAATGAAAGTGTTGAGCAGTTTCAAATATCTCGTTAGTATAACTAACAAGAGAAGGAAATTAAGGTGACAAAAGTAGAGAAGCATCCCCAAAGTCATACACTTGTAAGAGATAGAGGTTGAATTCCATCCTAGTCTGACTCTAGAAGCCTGAAGCCTTAGTTGTATTGCCTCCTTGGATGATGGGCCTTCACGAAAGAGAAGTCTGCCCAGTTTCCACGTTTCCCAGAGTTCAAGTGGAAGCCCCGTTTGGACCAGACTCTGTGTCCCAGACTGTTCAAGGATCAGTTAATTATTTCAACGAATCTTTATGGGTCACTTATTATAGGTCTTTCAGGCTTTGGGGATATAGCTGAGAGCACAACGGCCAGATTCCCTGCTCCCATTAATATTTCGTTCTAGTGTGGGGAGATATACAATGAACAAAAGGACTCATTAAATTTTAAATGGTGGAGTAATTAAAGCTTGGTTAACAAATGGAGAATCATCCAGCATGTGTGTGTATAGATGGAAGAGTGAATGTGGAGGTGGAAGAGAGCTTGCTGGGTTCAGGGCACTAGGATTAGTTTGTAATAGCTGGAGGTTGAGTGGAATATAGGCTGGGGTTCAAGTGGGAAATTAGAAAGTAGGACCCACAAGAAGATGAGTCAATTAACTTCTTAGGTACTAAGTGTTTTTGACAAGAAAAGAGGGATTTACACATTTGAGAAAATGTGTGGCAAATCTCTAAGGCTCAAATCTAAAAACGCTAGTATTCTTTTCTGTTATTGAACAGTAATGATAATAATTACAGATGCTGTCTTTGAGTTTGCTATTTATTAGGCACTGTGCTAGTTGCTTTACGTGTTTATTTATCCCTCTATAATGAAGAGTAGTGGGGATTTTTATAGTTTATAATGTTGGGTAGCAGTAGATAGCAAGTATTAGGATTAAATTCCAAATCTTATTAATTTCAAAGAGCTTATTTTTTGTCTAAGTTTCTGCTTTCCAGACTGACACTCAGGCAAATGGTGACAACCAAGATGAATTGAATAGCACAAAAAGTTTAAAAAGGCAGTTACAAAGATTAAATGACATAAAGTTTACAAAGTATTTAGTAAAAGGGAAATCAATTAAGTTTATTATATTTCATTCTTAGTTTTTAACTTTTATATTTTCTTGAATTAATTTTTAGAAATGCCATAGTAGCATACTGTATTTTTTTTAGTAATTTTTTATAATTTCATTTGAAAGAACCGTATTTGAGGAAAAGATGATTGAATTTAATTGTTATTATACTAGCATGGATTTTGCATGTGTCATGTCAACCCTATTGTTAGATGAATGACTGAGGTGCTGTGGAAAATGCTGTGCAAAGTCAGGCTTTATAAAAAGAACTTTATGTTAAGTACAAGGTAGAGCTGCTAAACAATTTTCTGTTAATGAGATTCTCCCAGAAAACCTCACAGTTGCCTTGGAGTTTTCTTGGAATCTGATCTCTAAAACCATACAAATGGTGTCTAGAAAAGTGGGTACTTTTACTCTGTGTGGTCTCTATAAACTATTACTTTTTTATGATAGCAAAATTCAGTTATTGCCACCATATTTCCAGAAGTATTTCCCTGGAAGCCAAGACCAATGAGACATGGTCTGTCACAATCATGGATCTCAAATCTTGTGTTGGGGACAGATACATAAATGAAAAAATAAAAAAAGGAACTCTACCCTCTGAAATAAAAGTCTGTATAGGTTACCATGGGTAGGGACATAAATCAGTAAACCATAGAAAAGAACAGAGAAGTATCCCAAGTGGTAGGATAAGTGATACCATACAGTGTTTTTCTTTCTCTGTCTGGCTTATTTCACTTAGCATGATGTCCTCCAGGTTAGCCCATGTTGTCATAAAAGGCGTGACTTCTTTCTTTTTTATGGCTGAATATAAATATATATAACATTTTCTTTGTCTATTCATCTATTGATGGCCACTTAAGTTGTTCCCATATCTTGGCATTTGTGAATAATGCTATAATGAACATGGGAGTGCAGATATCTTTGAGATGGTGATTTTTTTTCCTTTGGAAAAATATCCAGAAGTGGGATTATTGGATCATGTGGTAGTTCTATTTTTAATTTTTTGAGGAATCTTCACATTGTTTTCCATAATGGCAGTACAAATTTACATTCCCACCACCAATATACAATGACTCCCTTTTCTGCACATCCTTGTTTGTATTTGTTATCACTTGTATTCTTGGTAATAGCTACTCTTATAGGTGTGAAATAATATTTCATTGTGGTTTTGATTTGCGTTTCCCTGATGATTAGTGATATTGAGCACCTTCTCATGTACCTGTTGGCCATTTGTGTATCTTCCCTGGAAAAATGTCTTCTCAGGTCCTTTACCCATTTTTAATCAGATTATTTGATTTTTTGCTATTGAGTAGTGTGAGTTTTTAAATTTATTTTTTAAATTTATTTTCAGCATAACAGTATTCATTCTTTTTGAACCACACCCAGTGCTCTATGCAATCCGTGCCCTCTCCAATACCCACCACCTGGTTCCCCCAACCTCCCACCCCCTGCCCCTTCAAACCCCTCAGATTGTTTTTCAGAGTCCATAGTTTCTCATGGTTCATCTCCCCTTCCAATTTCCCTCAACTCCCTTCTCCTCTCTAACTCCCCTTGTCCTCCATGCTATTTGTTATGCTCCAAAAATAAGTGAAACCATATGATAATTGACTCTCTCTGCTTGACTTATTTCACTCAGCATAATCTCTTCCAGTCCCGTCCATGTCGCTACAAAAGTTGGGTATTCATCCTTTCTGATGGAGGCATAATACTCCATAGTGTATATGGACCACATCTTCCTTATCCATTAGTCCACTGAAGGGCATCTTGGTTCTTTCCACAGTTTGGCGACCGTGGCCATTGCTGCTATAAACATTGGGGTACAGATGGCCCTTCTTTTCACTACATCTGTATCTTTGGGGTAAATACCCAGTAGTGCAATGGAAGGGTCATAAGGAAGTTCTATTTTTAATTTTTTGAGGAATCTCCACACTGTTTCCCAAAGTGGCTGCACCAACTTGCATTCCCACCAACAGTGTAAGAGGGTTCCCCTTTCTCCACATCCTCTCCAACACATGTTGTTTCCTGTCTTGCTAATTTTGGCCATTCTAACTGGTATAAGGTGGTATCTCAGTGAGTAGTGTGAGTTTCTTGTATTTTTTGGATATTAAATCCTTATCAGATATATGGTTTACAAATATTTTCTCCCATTCCATAGGTTGGCTGAGGATGGTTTCCTTTTCTGAGCAGAAACTTTTTAGTTTGATGTAGTCACATGTGTTTATTTTTGTTTTGTGCTTGTGGTTTTCTCAGATTTTAAAAAATGCTATCAAGACAAATGTCAAAGAGCCTCCGCTTTATGTTTCTTCTAGGAGTTTTATAATTTCTTGTCTTAGATTTAAGTCTTTAATCAATTTTGATTTAATTTTTGTGAGTGGTTTAAGATTTGGGTCCAGTTTCATTCTTTTACATGTCTATATCCTGTTTTCCTATTGGTATTTATTGAAGAGACTGTCCTTTCTCCATTGGGTGTTCTTGGCACCTTTATCAAAGATCAGTTAGTCATATGTATAGGGGCTTATTTCTAGGCTCTCTATTCTGTTCCATTGATCTATATGTCCATTTTTATGCCAGTAACATAGAAGTTTGATAACTGTAGCTTTCTGATACAGTTTCAAATTAAGAAATGTGATGTCTCTAGCTTTGTTCTTTCTCAAGACTTTTTGGACTATTCAAGGTCTTTTGTGGTTCCCATGAATTTTAGGATTGGTTTTTCTGTTTCTGTGAAAAATGCCATCAAAATTTTGATAGAGACTGCATTGAATCTATAGACCACTTCTCAGAAACTGTTAGAACTGATCAACAAATTCAGTAAAACTTTAGGATGAAAGTTCCACATGCAAAGATCATTTGCATTTCTATATACTAACAATAAAATAACTGAAAGAGAAATAAAGAAAATAATGCCTTTTACAGTAGCATCAAAAACAATAAAATTCTTGGGAATGAATTTAAGCAAGCAGGAGAAAGACCTGTACAATAAAAACTATAACACATTGATGGAAGAAATTGAAGAAGTTCCAGATAAATGGAAAGATAGTCTATTTTTTGTGATTGGAGGAATTTATGCCATTGAAATATCTAGGGATTGGGATATTCACTCCCTGCTTGGCTCTGTCACAACAGTTGAGTGGGAATTGGAATACTGCCATTTACTTCTGTGGGCTGAAATTGGGATGGAGTAGATCACCTCCTTTCTTGGCCCCAGGGAAATCACATGGGAGGTGGTGAGTTGGTGAGGTTTTTTTCCTTTGATATTTGTCTATAGTAGGGTGGCAACTGCCGGAAAAATTTTAGGCTAGTAGGCCCCTTTCCTGGCCTTTTGCCTTGGGGAAACAACTTTCCTTGGAGCTTTGTCTGTAGCTGTTTGTAGTTTATGTTGGAGACTTATACAGCATTCTGTTCTGGATATGTGTAAGGCAATAGGAAAACCCAGAGAACTCATTTCTCTGTTGTTCTTCAAGTTTTAAAGTCCCTATGTTGTCTTTTTTCTTTCCACTTTTCTGAGTCTTTCAATATCTGCTTATTGTTACATCCAGGGTTTTTAGCTATAAGAAGGAGGGTATAGGAAGAGAAGAGCTACTCTATCTTGGCCAGATTCAACTTATGTAACTTTTAAAAACAGGGAAATCTAATATGCTAGAAGTCAGGAAAGTGCCTACCATTGAGGGAATAATGACTGGAAGGGTGGCGATAAAAGTACTGTTTCTTGATCTGGCCAATAATTACGCATGTCTGTTCATCTTGTGGGAATTTTTTTTTGAGGTGCCCCTCTTTTTATTTCTTTTAAATTTAAAACAAATTTTAAATTTATTTTATTTTTATGTAATCTCTACACCAAGTGTGGAGCCCAAAATTACAACTCTGAATCAAGAGTCACATGCCCCAGGGACTGAGCCAGCCAGGACCCCTCTGTATGCATATTATCAGGACAGAGTGTCACCTAAGTCTTATCGCAGGCGCCAGCCTGTGCTGTTTGCCTCCAAATGAGAAAACTAATTAAATAGATGAACTTTCTGGAGAGCCTCCCTTCCCTAACAGAAATTTCACCCCAAAGCAGTGTTTGTTTGCCCCTGGGAACTAACAGTGACCCTAGAGTTCAGAACCCTCATTGTCTGAATGCACTGCTTTTAACCTAAAATTCTGTCTCTGGGTCCATTATGTATGAAGCCCTGGCAGCTCAGCTCAAGGATGCTCGCAATTTGTGTGGTGGTTGTTGTTGTTTCTTAGTGTGTGTGTGTGTGTGTGTGTGTGTGTGTGTGTGTCTGTGTGTTTCCATCTCACTTTAGAGCCAAACACACCATCCCAGAATTCCCAGGGTCTCTCTGATGGGCAGTAATGAATTTCCTGTAAAATAAAAGCTCAGTATATATATAATGTTTAGCCTCATAGGTGGTCTTCTTAAAGCAGACTCTTAATTTTAAATTAAAACAAAGCAGAGCCTTTACTGTGAGAAAGAGAAATGCTTCATTTTAATTTAGTGGCAAATTTACATATGCCTGGAAGATATGTCTTCCTTTGAAAGTTCCAAGTTCAGTTTGGTAATGCTAGAAGCTGCCACCGTGATAAAGTCAGGGGGATATGTATTCAGTAGTTCCCAAAATTCTCATGAATTTGTTGAAATGTATTATGATTTGCATGCTTTTTCTTATAGATGCCATTTTCGATGACACACTTTTTAAAAAATTTTATTTTATTTATTTGAGAGAGAGAGAGAGCCAGCACAAGAGCAAGGAAGGGGCAGAAGGAGAAGCAGACTCCCCTCTGAGTAGGGAGACTGATGTGGGGCTCTGTTCAGGATCCTAAGATCATGACTTGATAGGAAGTCAAATGCTTAACTGACTGAGCCACCAACGAACCCTTTAATGAAATGTTTTGATGATGATATAGGCATATTATTTGAAATGAAATTATATGTACTACCTAATGTCAAGCATAAAGAACAATTTACAGAGTATGTGGTATTTCTACACATTTTTGTGAAGGTATTTGTGAGTGTGTGTGTATGTTAAACACAAAGTATGGAAGGCTACATTATAAAATATTGATAGTGGTCATCTCTGAGCAGAGGCACTTTAGTTTTTTATTTCCTCTTTCTAATATATATTGTTACATTCTGAATTTCTTACCATGGGCAAGAGATTCTTATTTTTTAAATTTATCTTATTTCCAATTAAATATATAATTGTATTTATAAAAGCTAACATTGTTTTTACCACACTGGCTGGAGCATAGGGTGTATTCAATAAAGATTTGTTGAATGAATTAGTTATGCATTACTCACATATGCAAAGGCATATATCAAATGCTCACTATCTGTCATACATTCTGATTTCAGGAATAAATAAGTGTACCCACTCTTAAGAACATTGCTGCCTAAGAAATTCAACTCCTCTAGCCATGTTTTTCTTTTTTTTACAGTTAAAGTAGTTAAGAGGGCATTTTCTTATTATGTTATGTTAGTCACCATACAGTACTTCATTAGTTTTTGATGTAGTGTTCCACGATTCATTGTTTGCGTATAACACCCAGTGGTCATTGCAATCCATGCCCTCCTTAATACCCATCACTGGGCTAACCCAACCCCCAACCCCCTCCCCTCTGAAGCCCTCCATTTGTTTCCTGGAGTCTATAGTCTCTCATGGTTGCTTTCCTGCTCTGATTCCCCCCTTCATTTTTCCCTTCCTTCTCCTAAGGTCCTCCATGTTATTCCTTATGTTCCACATATAAGTGAAACCATATAATTGTGTTTTTCTGCTTGATTTATTTCACTTAGCATAATCCCCTCCAGTTCTATCCATGTCAATGCATATGGTGCGTATTCATCCTTTCTGATGGCTGAGGAATATTTCATCGTATATGTGGATATAGATGTAGTGAAAGAAAGGGGCACATACACCCCAATGTTCATAGCAGAAATGTCCACAATTGCCAAACCATGGAAGGAGTCAAGATGCCCTTCAACAGATGAATGGGTCTAGCAGTGTTTTTATGCAAATTTAACCTATTACCTGAATAAGAACCTAATGTATTAAAAAAAATTTCCCAGTAATTTATAAAATTGAGGCAAGATATACATAACAGGAAATTTACATTTTTTTTTTTTTTTACCATCAGTGAACCTGCATTGACACACCATCATTACCCAAAGTCCATAGTTTACATTAGGGTTCACTCTTGATGTTGTACATTTTATTGGTTTTGACATGTCAACCAATTTGACATTGGTTTTGACAAATGCATAATGACATGTATCCATCATTGTAGTATTATACAGAATAGTTTCATTGCCCTAAAAATGCTCTGTTCTGCCTGTTTATCCCTCCTTCCTTCCCCTAACAACCACTGATCCTTGTACGGTCTCCATAGTTCTGCCTTTCTCAGAATGTTGTGTAGCTGGAATCATACAGTATATAACCATTTCAGTTTGGCTTATTTCATGAAGTAATATGCATTTAAAGTTATTTCATGTCTTTCCATGAGTTGATTGTTTATTTCCATTTAGTGTTGAATAACATTTCATTGTCTGGATGTACCACAATTTATTTATCCATTCACCTACTGAAGGACATCTTGATTGCTTCTAAATTTTGGCAATTGTGAATTAAGCTGCTACAAACATTTGTGTGCAGGTTTTTGTGTGGATATATTTTCAATTTATTTGGGCAAATACCAAGGGGCGTGATTACTAGATCATATGGTAAAAAGTTTTGTAAGTAACTGCCTTTCAAACTGGGCCATTTTTTATTCCCACTAGTAATGAATGT
Source organism: Enhydra lutris kenyoni (assembly GCF_002288905.1). Classification (NCBI taxonomy): domain Eukaryota; kingdom Metazoa; phylum Chordata; class Mammalia; order Carnivora; family Mustelidae; genus Enhydra; species Enhydra lutris. The sequence continues at coordinate 30,405,706 of NW_019154107.1, read as the reverse complement.
GAATTTCTGTTGTTCCACATTCTTTCTAGCATTGGGTGTTGCCAATGTTTTGGATTTGGCCATTCTAATAAGTATGGAATTATATCTCATTGTTGTTCAATATCTTCATATGCTTATTTGACATCTGTATATCTTCTTTGCTGAGGTGTCTATTCAGGCCTTTTCCCCTTTATAATTTAGGCTTTGTTTTTTTAAGCTTTATTGATTTTTAAGCTTTATTTATCTACAAAAGACTGCATACTTAATTTATACATTTTGATGAGTTTAGTCACATGTGTATACCCACAATATCATTACCACCATCAAGGTACTAAATATATCCATCACAACTAAAACTATCCTTGCACTCTTTTTATTTATTTATTTATTTATTATTTTCAGCATAACAGAATTCCTTGTTTTTGCACCACACCCAGTGCTCCATGCAATCCGTGCCCTCTCTAATACAACCACCTGGTTCCCCCAACCTCCCACCCCCCGCCGCTTCAAACCCCTCAGATTGTTTTTCAGAGTCCGTCTTTAGTAGGTTTGTCTGTGTGTATACGTTGGGGGGGTGTAAAGAACATTTAACATGAGATGTATCCGCTTCTCTTTTAAAGTGCACAATACTGTATTGTTAACTGTAGGTTATACATTCTACAATGGATCTCATTGTTGAGTTTTAAAGATTCTTTGTGTATTTTGGATAACTTTATCAGATGTGTTTTTCAGAAATATTTTCTTCCAGTCTGTGGCTTGTCTTCTCATTCTCTTGATATTGTCTTTTGAAGAGCAGAAGTTTTTCATTTTTAAAAATTAAGTCCAAATATTTATTTTACAGATTATGCCTTTGGTGTTGTATCTAAAAAGTTATCATTATACTCCAGGTCACCTAGATTTTCTCCTATATCATCTTCTAAGAGTTTTATAGTTTTGCATTTTTACAGGTAGGTCAAGGTCTATTTCTTAGTTTTTATTCAAATTCTAGTTAGTTAACATACAGTGTGATATTAGTTTCAGGTGCACAATATAGTGATTCAGCACTTCCATACAATACCTGGTATTCATCACAAGTGCATTCCTTAATGCCCTCACCCATTTTTACTACCCACTCCCCTCTGGTAACCATCTGTTTGTTCTCTGTAGTTAAGTGTCTGATTCTTGGTTTGACTCTCTTTCTTTTTTCTTTATGCTCATTTGTTTTGTTACTTTTTAAATTAATTTATTTTTAATTTTTTAATTTAAATTCAATTTAGTTAACATATAGTGTATTATTAGTTTTGGGGGTAGAATTTAGTGATTTATCAGTTGCATATAACACCCAGTGCTCATTAAATCAAGTGCTCTCCTTAATACCCATCACCCAATTATCCCTTCCACCACCCACCTCCCCTCCAGCAATCCTGTTTATTTCTTAGAGTTCAGCATCTCTTATGTTTTGCCTCCCTATTTTCATCTTATTTTATTTTTTCTTCCCTTCCTGTATATTCATCTGTTTTGTTTCTTCCACAAATGAGCGAAATCATATTTGTCTTTCTGTGACTAACTTATTTCACTTAGCATAATACCCCCTATTTCCATCCACATCATTGCAAATGGTAAGATCTTA
>NW_019154107.1:30369013-30404018 GCF_002288905.1 Enhydra lutris kenyoni | reverse complement strand
TATATATATATATATATATATATATATATATATATATATGCATGCCAAGTAATCTTTATCCATTTTCTGTCAATGGACATCTGAGCTCTTTCTGTAGTTTGGTTGTTGTGGACATGGACATTGCTGCTATAAACATTGGGGATCAGATGCCCCTTCAATAGATATTTTTGTATCCTTTGGATAAATACCTAGTAGTACAATTGCTGGTTTGTAGGGTAGTTCTATTTCTAACTTTCTGGGGAACCTCCATGCTGTTTTGCAGAGTGGCTGCACCAGCTTGCATTCCCACCAACAGTGTAGGAGGGTTCCCCTTTCTGTGCATCCTCACCAACATCTGTTGTTTCTTATGTTGTTAAATTTAGCCATTCTGACTCGTGTGAGGTGGTATCTCATTGTGGTTTTGATTCGTATTTCCCTGATGCCAAGTAATGTTGAATATTTTTTCATGTGTCTGTTGGCCATTTTTATGTTTTCTTTGGAGAAATGTCTACTCATGTCTTCTGCACATTTCTTGACTGGATTATTTGTTTCTTGGGTGTTGAGTTTGATACATTCTTTATAGATTTTGGATACTAGCCCTTTATCTGCTATGTCATTGTGAATATCTTCTCCCATTCCATAGGTTTCCTTTTAGTTTTGCTGATTGTTTTCTTTGCTGTGCAAAAGCTTTTTATCTTGATGAAGTCCCAATAGTTCATTTTTGGTTTTGTTTCCCTTGCCTCTGGAGACGTTTCTAGTAAGGAGTTGGCTGCAGCTGAGGTCAAAGAGGTCGATACCTGTTTTCCCCTCTGGGATTTTGATGGGTTCCTATCTCACATTTAGGTCTTTATTCCATTTTGAATTTATTTTTGTTTCTTAAATTCCATATAGGAGTGAAACCATATAGCATGTGTCTTTCTCTGAACTGACTTATTTTGCTTAGCATTATACTCTCTAGCTCCATCCATGTTCTTGCCAATGGCAAGATTTCATTCTTTTCTATGGCTGAGTAATATTCACATCTTCTTCATTCATCTATGGATGGACATTTGAGCTCTTTCTATATTTTGGCTATTGGTGATAATGCTGCTATAAATATCAGGATGCATGTATCCTTTGAATTAGTGTTTTTGTATTCTTTGGGTAAATATCCAGTATTGCAATTGCTGGATCATAACGTAACTCTCTTTTTAACTTTATGGGGAGCCTCCATACTGTTTTCCAGAGTGACTGTATCAGTTAACATCCTCATGAACCATGCAAGAGGTTCCCCTTTCTCCACATCCTCACCACACCTGTTGTTTTTTGTGTTGTTGATTTTAGTCATTCTGACTACTGTGAGGTTCTATCTCATTGTAGTTTTAATCTGTATTTCTTATATTATTATTTTATGTTATTCCTTGATTTAGTTTAAGAACTGTATTAGCATTTTTTGTGTCCATGTTTATGAGAGATATTGATCTTCTTGTTTTTTTTTCAATTGTCTTTGACTGATTTTGGTTTCAAAGTCATTTTAGCCTTATAAAATGAGTGAGGAATTTTACCTCTTGTTCTATTTTTTGTAAGGTACTGTGTGAAACTTATATTATTTCCTTCTTAAATATTTGGTAGTATTCACCAGTGAAATGATCTGGGCCTGGAAATTAATTTTTTTCAGTAGTTGTAAACTATGAATTTAATGCCTTTTAATTAATTGATTTTTATTATGTTTGATTAGCCAACATATAGTACATCATTAGTTGTCTTTTAGAAATATAGGAATATTCATTTAATCCTAGTGAGTTTTAATAATTTTGTGTTTTTCATTAAACTTGTCCATTTTATCTACATTGATTAATTTATGTATTTAGAATTGTTCATAGCATTCCCTTATTTTCTTTTTAATGTCTGAAGGGTCTGTAATGAGATCCTCTCTTTCATTTCCTAATATTGGGAAATCATGTCTTATTGTCTTCTTGTCACTTTTGCAGGAAGTTTATCAATTCTATTCATATTTCCAAGAGTTTTTTTTAATCAATCCTATTTCTTTTCTGTTATTACTTTCTTTATTTTTGCTCTTATATATATTGTTTTCTTCCTTCTGGTTAATTTGGTTTTGTTTTCCTTTTCATTCTTTCATTTCCCAAACTAGAAACATGGAATATTGATATGACACTTTTCTTCTTTTAAAGTAGTTATGTACTGCTATGAATTCCTCTTGTAAGTATTGCTTCAACTGTGTCCCACAAAATTTGATGTTTTGTATCTTTCATTGAGTTAAAGAATTTACTCATTTCCCTTGAGATTTCTTTTTTAACTAATAAATTAATTGGAAATATATTGTTTAATTTCCCACTATATGAGATTTTTACTATTATCCTTCTGTTTTTGTTTTCTAGTTTAACTCTGTAATGGTCAAAGAAAATTCTGGATATGATTTTAATTATTTTTAAGTAGTTAAGACTTATTTTATGACCTGGAATGTGGTCCATCTTATTTCACATTCCATATGCACTTTAAAAGAATGTGTATTCTGTTATTATTAGGTGTAGGGTTCAAAGTTGTTAATTAAATCTAGTTGGGTAATGATATTGTTGCTTTCTTCTTATTCTTGTTGATTTTCTCTGTCAATTCTGTCTGTTACTAATGGATAAGTGCTGAAATCTCCAACTGTATTAGTGTACTTGTCTATTTCTCTTCTCAATTCTGCCAGTTTTTTTCTTCATATATTGTAAAGCTCTGTTGTTCAGTGAATATATAGTTAAGATTGTTATGTTCTCTTGGTGAATTGATCATTTTATCATTATCATAATAGTAATGTACCTCATTATGGCCACTAATTTGCTTGGAGGTCTACTTTGTCTGATATTGATGTAGTTGTCACAGGTTTCTTCTGGTAATTTTTTTTTTTTTTTTGCCTGGAATATATTTTTCTATCATATTGCTTCTATCCTACCTATACCATTATATGTGAAATAACTATTTTTTAGACAGTATATGTTTGGATCATACTTTCATTTTTCCTGATGATCTCTGACTTTTAATTCATATATTTGGACCATTTGTATTTAAATAAATTATCGATATGGTTAGATTTAAGTCTAAATTTCATTGTTTTCTCTTTGTTCCCCTGATCTGTATACCTGTTTTTCCTTCCTGCCTTCTTTTACATTATTTGAACATTTATTAATATTTCATTTTAATTTGCCTGCTATGTATTCTACTTTGTTTCTTTGTATTTTAGTGACTATTCTAGGGATTTTCATATAAGTACCTAACTTCACATTCTACTTAGAATCAATATTTTACTGAGTGAAGTATGGAATGGAATATAGAATTTTTAACACCATATAGATACAGTTACCCCATCCACATTTTATGTTATATTTATTGCATATATTACATGTGTCTACACTGAAAATACCTTAAAACAATGTTATAATTTTATACTTTCAGCCATCAAACATATTTTATAGAATTAGTAAATAAGAAGATTAGTTTTACTTACCAAGATATTTACCATTTATCTTGTTCTTCCCTCATTGTTGATGTTCCAAGTTTCCTTCTGGTTTTATTTCTCTTCAGTCTAAGTCAAAAAATTCCTTCAATATTTCTTTTAAAGAATGTCTGTTGGCAATTAAACCTCTTAATTTTCCTTCTTTATGGAATGTCTTTATTGTTCATTTATTGAAGGGTTTTTTTGATTATAGAATTCTGAGTTGACAATTCTTAAACACCTGAAAAAATTTTTTGCTTCCTTTCAGCCACTATGGTTTATGATAAGAAATCCACAATAATTCAAATTGTTGTTCTGTCATAGGTAATATGTCATTTTTGTTTTGTGTGCTTTAATATTTTTATGTGTTATTTTTCAGCAGTATAATTATTGTGGGAATGGGCATGTATTCCTTTGAGGTTACCTTGTCTGGTGTTCCCAGGTCTCCTTAAATTAGTTCATTTTTTATTGTTACCAATTTGGAAAAGCTTTCAGCCACTATTAATCTAATAATCTTTCAGCACTACTCTTTCCTTTATTTCTGGGGCTCAGATGACATGAATATTAGGCCTTTGATACTTTTTAAAAAAGATTTACTTATTTTTTTAGGGAGGGGGAGGGGCAGTGAGAGAGGGAGAGAGAATCTCAAACAGACTGAGTCAACAGAGTCTGATGCAGATCTCCATCTCACTACCCATGAGATCATGACCTGAGCCAAAAACCACAGGTGGAACGCTTAATCAACTGAGTTACCCAGGGACCCCTCCAAATCTCTGTTTACTTTTAAATGACATTCCTCCCTGAGAATCAATTGACTACCTATTAAACAACACTTGGATGAAAGGAGAACTACAATGATAATTATGGATTTTGAAAAAAGACATAGTGAAATTAATATATATCACTATCTTTGCCATACATGAAAAGCATGGTCAGAGGAAAATTCAAAGCTTACTCCTTTATTGTTAACAATTAAAGAATAATTAAAAATGAATTAAGTTTAGAGCTCAAAAAGTAAAAATAAAACCAATAAAGTAAAATTAAAACTATAAGGAAGAACATAATAAATATAAAATAAGGAAGTAGAATGTAGTAATGATGTATAAAAGAAAAAAACATTGTTTTTCTTGGTTTCTTGAAAAATACTAATAGGTACACCATAGCTAACACAATCAAGAAAAAAGGAGAAAGCAAAGACATACGAAATAAGAAATTACAAGGGAGGTAAATAACTATTGAATTAGAATGTTAAAAAATAATCATTCTGAAAAACGATCTGAAGGGTTTGAAGAGGTGGGGGGGTGGGAGGTTGGGGGAACCAGGTGGTGGGTATTCGAGAGGGCACGGATTGCATGGAGCACTGGGTGTGGTACAAAAACAATGAATACTGTTATGATGAAAATAAATTAAAAAAAAAAGATTAAAATAAAAAAATCATTCAATCTACTTTGCAGACTTCTATGAAAGTACATTTAAAATGTAATGAGATGAATAATTTCCTAGGGAAATAATTATGAATATAGACACTACTAGTGATAGATACAAAGTCTAAACAGACCAATTTTCCTAGAAGATACAAAGTTATAAATTCTTCCACCAAAAAGAGCTCAAGGCTTAGATGGCTCCACAGGGGAATTCTACCAAACTTTCAAAGACCAGATTGTTCTATTGATCTATAAATTGTTTTATGATATTAGATATCAAGGAAAGTTGCTTACTTTTTTAAAGATAAAGCAAATAACACTTTTATATTTAACCCTTATAAAAACTGTGTGGTTCAATATCCATTATTTTTTTTCTTTAAATTTTTTAAAAAATTTATTTATTTATTTGACAGAGAGAGAGAGCACGAGTAGAGGGAGCAGTAGAGGGAAAGGAAGAAGCAGGCTCTCTGCTGAGCAGGGAGCCCAATACAGGTCTCAATCCCATGACCCCAGGATTATGACCTGAGCTGAAGGCAGACACTTAACCACCTGAGTCACCCAGGTGCCGCTACACCCATTCTTGATACAATAGAAATTCATAAATAGTTTTTCAATGGAATAAAATCTAGAAGGACTTCCACTAATATTAGTAACCAGTTAAGGTTGTTCACTGTCTCCTCTATTATTCATTATTTTATCAGAGGTATTAGCCAATGCAATGAAAAAGAAATTTATTAATGGCATAGAGATTAGAAAAGATGATATAATATTATTTCTATTTGCAGATAATATGAAAGTGTACCTGAAAAAAATACCTAGAATACTCTAGAGAATCAATGAAAAAATAACTCAAATAAAATGTATTTCATTAGAGAAGCAGACTATAAAATTGCCATATTAAATCAATAGGCTTAATTTACACAAATAATCAATTAGAAGATATACCATGATAGGGAAAACCTCATTAACAATAGTAAGAAAGAAGGTAAAATACTTAAGAATACATTTAACAAAGAAATGTGCAAAACTTATGAGATAAGCGTTCAAACCCGCATAAAGGGCACACATAACAAGCAGAAAGACAGCCTTTGTTTTTGATAAGAATACTCATCATAAAGATGTCAGTTCTCTCTAAATTAATTTTTCAATGTAATGCCATCTCAATAAATATATCAACATACTTTATGGAATTAGACAAATTGGTCCTAAAGTTCATATGGAAAAACAAACATTCAAGAGTCTCCAAGAAAACACTAAAAAAGGATAGCTACGGTGGGGGGTGGGGCAGCCCTAGCATAAATTAAAACACACTATAGAGTCTCTATAATTAAAACAATGTGGAACTGGCTTGTGAATAGGCACATCAGTGGAATAGAATAGAAAATCCAGAGATAGCCTGGATAAAAATGGAATAGAATTTGGAATATGATATAAGTGGGATCTCAATACACTGGGACAAAAGTGGACTTTTAAAATAAATGGTGTTTGGACAACTGGAGAGCCATGTGGGTAAAAAAAAAGATAAAATTAGATACTTCATGCCATTTAGAAGAATAAACTTCAAATAGATTAGCAACCTAAATGTAAAAAGTACCATGCAGTACTAGAGGCAAATGTGGGTGAACTTCTCTTTAGTGTGGATATAGGAAAAATTTTTAACCTATGGCTCAAAATCCGGATGCAATGGGAGAAAAGATTGAGAAATTTGACTACATAAAAAATTTTAAAACATAATTTCCTCATGGCTAAAAATACCTCATCATAAATAAAATTTAACTGGCAATTGGGAGAACATAATTTGCAACATAAATAATAGACAAAAGGTCAAAATCCCGTATGGGCAGAAGATGAGTTTTTTCCTTCAGAAATTACACTTATGATTCTGCAGTTTGATTTTGTTTTCTCAACAATAAAGTTTGGGGCTTTATCACTCTCAAATACAAATAGAATTATCTCATTCTGTTTACTCCCTTCATAGTAGAGCATTCCACAGTGTGCCACAGTTAATGAACCACTTTGCTTTGGGGGTATTAGTTGATTCAGCATATATCTATTAAGCACCTACTATGTGTCAGTCACCACATGTTACCTTAGAAAATAATAAGGAAAGAGTAACTTCTTTACTCATGGAGCTGATTTTTGAAAATCTTTTGAAGATTTATTTTAATTCCAGATAGTTAACATATAGTGTTATATTAGTTTGTGGTGTACAATGTAGTGATTCAAAACCCAGTACTCATCATGACAGGTGCAATCCTTAATCCCCATCACCTATTTAACCCACCCACTCCTACTTCCCTCTAGTAGCCACAAGTTTGTTCTCTATAGTTAAGTCTGTTTCTTGGTTCAATTCTCTCTTATTCCCCGCCCCTTTGCTTATTTATTCTCTTTCTCAAATTCCACAAGTGAAATCCTATGGTATTTGTCTTTCTCTGTCAGACTAATTTTGCTTAGCATTATACTCTCTAGCTCCATCCATGTCGTTGCAAGTGGCAAAATCTCATTCTTTTTTTATGGGTGACAGTTCATGAGGATTTCTTTTTCTCCACATCTTCACCAACATCTGTTGTTTCCCATGTTTTTTATTTTAGCCATACTGACTCATTATGTGAGGTGATATCTCATTGCAGTTTTATTTCCCTGATGATGTGATGATGAACATCTTTTCATGAGTCTGTTGGCCATCTGGATGTCTGCTTTGGAGAAATGTCTGCTCATGTCTTCTTCTTCCCATTTTTTAATTGGGTTATTTGTATTTTAGGTGTTGAGTTTTGTAAGTTCTTTATATATTTTGGATACTAGCCTTTTATTGGATGTCATTTGCAAATATATTCTCCCATTCCATAGGTTATCTTTTAGTTTTGTTGATTGTTTCCTTTGCTGTGCAGAAGATTTTTATTTTGATGTAGTCTCAATAGTTTATTTTTGCTTGCCTCAGGAGACATACCTAGAAAAATGTTGCTCTGTCCAATGTCAGTCAAATTACTGCCTGTGCTCCCTTCTAGGATTTTTATGGTATTGAGGTATCATATTCAGATCTTTGATCCATTTTGAATTTTTGTGTATGGTGAAAGAAAGTGGTCCAGGTTCATTCTTCTGCAAGTTGCTGTTCAGTTTTCACAATACCATTTGTTGACAAGATAGTCTTTTCCCCATTGGATATTCTTTTTGCTTTGTTGAAGATTAATTGACCATACAGTTTTGGCGTCATTTCTGGGTTTTCTATTTTGCTCCATTGATCTGTGTGTCTGTTTTTCTGTGACTGCCATACTGTTTTGTTCTCCACAGCTTTGAAATATAACTTGAAGTCCAGAATTATGATGTCTACAGCTTTGCTTTTCTTTTTCAAGATTGCTTTGGCTACTCGGGGTTTTTTGTGGTTCCATACAAATTTTAGGATTTTTGCTCTAGTTTCATGAAAAATGCTGGTGTATTTTGATAGGGATTGCATTAAATGTGTACATTGCTTTGGGTAGTATAGACCCTTTAACAATATTTGTTCTGGGGCGCCTGGGTGGCTCAGTGGGTTAAGCCACTGCCTTCAGCTCAGGTCATGATCTCAGGGTCCTGGGTTCGAGTCCCACATCGGACTCTCTGCTCAGCGGGGAGCCTGTTTCCCTTCCTCTCTCTCTCTCTCCCTGCCTCTCTGCCTACTTGTAGATCTCTGTCAAATAAATAAATAAAATCTTTAAAAAAAAATTAAAAAAAAACACAATATTTGTTCTTCCAATCCATGAGCATGGAATGTCTTTCCATTTCTTTATGTCATCTTCAATTTCTTTCATCATTTTAAAACAATTTTTAGAATGTACTCTGAAAAGACTTACAGGTCTTTCACCTCTTTGGTTAGGTTTATTCCTCAGTATCATATTATTTTGGGTGCAATTGTAAATGGGATGTTTGTTTGTTTGCTTTTTTGTTTTTTTAAAGATTTTATTTATTTGTTTGACAGAGATCACAAGTAGGCAGAGAGGCAGGTGGGGGTGGGAGGGAAGCAGGCTCCCTGCGGAGCAGAGAACCCAATGTGGGGCTCGATCCCAGGACCCTGGGATCATGACCTGAGCCAAAAGCAGAGGCTTTAACCCACTGAGCCACCCAGGCACCCCATAAATGGGATTGTTTTATTAATTTTTCTTTCTGCTGCTTCATTATTAGTATATAGAAATACAACAGCTTTCTGTGCGTTGATTTTGTGTCCTGTAATTCTAACAATTTTTTGGTGGTCTTTCAGGTTTTCTATATACAGTATCATGTCATTTGCAAATACTGAAAGTTTTACTTCTTCCTTACTGATTCAGATTCCTTTGGTGAGAGTGGACATACATGTTTTGTTCCTGACTTTGGGGGGAAATCTCATTTTTTGCCCATTGAGAATAATGTTAGGTGTATCTAATGTGGCCTTGATTATGTTGGGTATGTTCCCTCTAAACCTACTTTGTTGAGGGCTTTTTGGTGGGAAGGCAAACTGGTGCAGCCATTGTGAAAAACAGTGTGGAGTTTCCTCAGAAAATTAAAATAGAGCTACCTTTCCATCTAGCAATTGCACTACTGGATATTTACTCAAAGAGTACAGAAACACTAATTCAAAAGGATACTTGTCCCCCACAGTTTATAGCAGCATTATCTACAATTACCAAGTTATGGAAACAACCCAAGTGTCCATTGACTAATGAATGAGTAAAGAAGATTTGGGGTGTGTCTGTGTATGTGTGTGCACGTGTGTGTGTGTGTGTATTACTCAGCCATAAAAAAGAATGAAATATTTCCATTTGTAATGACATGGATGGAGCTAGAGAGTATTATGTTAAGCAAAATAAGTCAGACAGAGAAAAACAAATGCCATATGATTTCACTCATATGTGGAATTTAAGAAATGAAACAAACAACCATGGAGGGGGTGGAAAGAGAGGAAAATGAAGAAACAGACTCTTAACTGTAGAGCACAAACTGATGGTTACCAGAGGGGAAATGGTAGGGGAATGGGTGGGAGTTAAGGAATGCAGTTGTGTGAGCACAGGGTGTTGTATATAAGTGCTGAATTGCTAAAATGTACACCTGAAATTAATATTACACTGCATGTTAATTTCAATTTAAACTAAAACAAAAAAATTAAAAAGGGAAAACCTACTTTGGTGAGGGCTTTTATCATAAATGGATGTTATATTTTGTCAAATGCTTTTTCTGCATCTGTTGCTATAATCATATGGTTCTTATCCTTTCTCCAGTTGATGTGATGTATCACACTGATTGATTTGTGAATTTTAAACCACCCTTGAAACCCAGGAGTAAATCCCACTTGGATGTGGTGAATGATTTTTTTAACGTACTAGTGAATTCAGTTGGCTAGTACTTTTATTGAGAATTTTTTCACCTTTGTTCATTAGGAGTATTGGCCTATAGTTCTCTTTTTCACTGGTGTCTTTATTTGGTTTTGTTATCAGGGTAATGCTGGCCATGGAGCCAATATTTAAATAGCAAGGACAGACAATAAGAAAATACATAACCCAGTATAAGAATCCTCTCTTGCCTTCACATCCCACCCTAGATGCTATTCTATATTTACTTCAAGATTGAGACATCAGATTACCCTATCTCCTTCCATTCACATTTCTGATAGTCATTCCATACCCCCTTCCCAATCAGATGATTTCTGACCTACCATGGTACCAATACATCTTTGGTCACTGCCAATGACCTCAAACATGAAAATCCTAATGGATATTTATTAGTCCTCATCTCATCCTAGTTAAAATCTCTGCAATCATTGACACTTGGTGACACTCTCCATACCCTTTTTTGTTTCTTCTCAGGCTACTATTTCTCAGTATTCCTTGATGAAGACTGAGCAGCCAAACACTTCCCACCAACCCATATAGCCAATTGACTGCTACACTTTTCTACTGGAATATCTTTGATGTACCTCAAATTCAGTGAGGGTATAAATGAACTCATTTTCTTTCATATATTTCTTTCTCTTAGTTCTAGTCCCCTATCTATGCTAACTAGTTTACAAAGATAACTTCTGATGAATGATGACTCAATTTTTACAGCTTTGTGTAGTCATTTTTCCACATTGAATATGGGCTAGATTTATGACCAAAGAATAAAGAAGTGTTGATGTGCCATTTCTAGGTCTAAGCTTTAGAAAAGCCTGGAAGCTTCCAATTTCACACTACTGTTGAGTCTTGAAGTTCTGCTACCCTATTGTAAATAAAACTGGAGAGCCAGAGTAGTGAGGGAGAGGCTCTGAGACTACACAAAGCGAGAGAGGCCTAGCAGTCTCAAGTGAGTCTGGATTTCTAACTATGCCCTTCCAATGACCCAAATGTGTACATAAACTCTGGTAGATTTCCAGACTGGCCAAGCCCTTGAATTACTGGGGACTCAGTCAATATCAAGTGAAGCAGAAGAAACAGCCAGCACATATTCTAAGAGGTAATAAAATGGTAGTTATTTGAAGCCACTATTTATGTACCACCTTACCCTACCACCAGCATTCACCCATACAACCATGCAATAAAATCCTTTTCTCCATTTAGACAGACATCTGCTCAGCCCTGCCCATTACTGGGGTCTTCTTATCACATTAGGCAGGATACTCTACAGGTTCTTACTCCTACCATAGACAATTCTTTTTAATGTAGATAGGCCTCCAGCCATTCTTTCCCATACCTAACTCTTCAACACCATCACATGCAGTGTCATGGTTCAATTCCATCATTAATCTTTATTATTGGTATTTTTTTTAAAGATTTTATTTATTTGACAGAGAGAGATCACAAGTAGGCGGAGAGGCAAGCAGAGAGAGAGAGAGAGAGGAGGAAGCAGGCTCCCTGCCGAGCAGAGAGTCCGATGCACGACTCGATCCCAGGACCCTGAGATCATGACCCGAGCCGAAGGCAGAGGCTTAACCCACTGAGCCACCCAGGCGCCCCTGGTTTGTTTCTTTCTTATTTAAGTTTTATTATATCACTCTTCTGTCAAACGTGGGGATTCCACAGATACCTATATAACAAAAATTCCATGTGTGTGGTGCTGGAACCTATAATTGTGTCTAGAATATACAATTTCCATATAGAGGCAATTACTACATTTTGGCCTTTTCCATGGTTTTAATATACTCTGTGTCTGTGTGTGTGCCCTTATTTTCCACATTCAAGTGACTTTGTATGAACTGGATCAGTTCTCCAAGTTGTCATTTACAAACTGCTACAGCTACTTAACTACCTACAGGGTTCCAGAGACCCATCCCAGACAAACTTAATGACTTAAGAAACTACCACAACCCTCAACCTTAACCCTCCCACCTCTATGTCCTGACCCTTTAAACTGATCATTGACAGAATTATTTGCCATCAACACAGCATTGCTGTTGAACAGTGCACCTAAGATTCTCCCAATATTCATGCTCCAAATCTCCAAAATCTATCTAATCCTTCCCAGACTCAGCTTTGGTGTCAGATATCCTAGCCCAGTTACAGTTTCGCATGTCTAGAAAGGGAGTTTGGACAGGGTCAGTGGTGGGTAAAATAACTAGAATTAGAATTAATACCCAAGGAAGACATTTATGAGAAACACAGGGATGAGTGTACAGATGAGAGTCATCTCACACTGCTTGGGAGAATCAGGGAAAGCTTCAGTGGAGAGAAAAATGAGGTTCTGCAAGTTGAAAATGGAAAACTGACAGATATTGAAGAAGTGGCAGATTGCAGGAAGGAGTTCTTGGAAGAGGAACAACATGTGCAAGAATACAGAGATATAAGAGAGTGCATCCGATTCAGGAATCCTACAGGTAGTTAATATAGCTGAAGGAAGAAAAAGGAATAGTTTAAGGTGAGATGGGAAATAAGGAAGAATGGATTGAGAGAGACAGTAAGAATTACAAACATTAAATGCATGTTGGACAGTATGCTAATAGATTTATATGCATTTCCTTCGCTAAATTTTCATTAGTTAGTTCAAGTGATCATTTTTATGGATATGACAAAATTGGATGCATTAGGTATAGACTTGAAATTCCAACCCTTCTCTGCCTAAAATCAAAGGCTGTCATCTTTTCACAATGTCAGTGCTAGTTAAAGTGGGGCATATGATCCATGATTGGTGCCCAGCAGGTCATTACTAGTACATGGACAAAACTGTTGTGTTTGTTGTGTCGTACTAATATATTTGTTTATTATTTAAAAATGAGATTTAATCCACATGTAGGCTTTTATGGGGAAATGAATAAGAGCATTTCCAGAATATAACCCAAGGGGGAACATCCATTACATCCCCTCTAAACATGACACAGCTCTTTCTAGTGCTCCTCATGAAGCAACAGCTGTCCAGTCAAAATCCTCAATGCTCTGGTACTCCATACCTCCACACAGCATCCCTGAGTCTCTCCTCTCTTCCCATCAATTACTAAATGTGTATTTTTCATTTTACTAACCTCTCTTTTCCTTGGTTTCCTCATCTATGCAATGAAGGTAATAGTAGGAGTTAACACATTGGATTGTAATTAGTTCTAAATAACTTAAGGTCCTTAGAATAATGCTTGAGATATGGTGAACACCAGAGAAGTATATATTTTTAAAAACTCCAACAGACAAATCAATCTCTTTCATAAAGTTCTTCCCCTGGATGTCCACCACCCCATGTTTGTGTCTAAAGCTTCCATTGCCTGTTGACCACCTCTAACTCTAGTTGCCTTTCCAATATCCTGCTACTAGCCATCATCCCTCACTTTGTTTTATAAAGATGACAATCTGGTTGCTTTCTTAGCTCCTATTGACATTATCTCACTAAGTAACCAGCTTTGAACCAAAAACTCTCCTCAGAAGACATAATTCTTAGTAAATAGTATGAGATTATAGCAATTATCTCTTTATCTCAAAAATACTTGAAAACAAAGGTTTGTTGTTGTTATTTTGGTATTGTTTGTTTTGTTTTGTTTTTTTTACAGAAGGTTAGTTTCAGAGAATATTCTTAACCCTATAGAAAGTGGCACGGAGAAACAAAATTCTAATGGAGATAGCCAAGCAAGAAATCACATTGGATTGCCAGAAGTTGGTAAGTGCCAAAAGTAGATAACCAGACTTAATGAATCAGAGCAAAATGTTTATTATGCAGTGCAAAAGAAACAGCAGAAGCATTAGTATGGTAGCATGAGTTTACCTGTCCTCAAGTCCCACAGGGCCCAGATGGTGACTTCACACAAAGGGAATTGCACTACAGCTGAGGAATCAAAAATCAAGAGCTCTATACCTTTTCTAGCAAGCAGCAAATAGGTTAGTTCCCTTTCCCAGGGAGTGAGCAGTTACACAGTAATTAAGGTAAGGTCACTTTGACCTACTGAATTACCTATGTGACTAGCTACATAAACTGCTGAATATCAAGGGACAATTAGGCACCACAGTGTGGACCCTCAGGATCCTTGGTTGACGACTTTTCTAAACAGTTAGAAAAGCCATTGTATTGTATTGTATTATATCACATGGGACAAACAAGATATCACTGTTGGATATGCACAACATTTAACTACTGGCTCTTGAAGGAGGGCTCAAGAATGAGGAAGTACCTTGATTTGTTAGAAGTTTGAATGAAAATTGTGAAGAGCTATGACAGAGAGGAAAGGAAAAGGAAAGAGTGGGACTTTGCTGGAGCATGAGTAAGTTGGGTACTTCCTACATTACATGACTCAGGGACATTAGAATAAAATAGTCTTAGGGCTGAAATCTAGCTCTGCCACATACATATAAGAGAATAATAGTAATACATGCATTGAGGAAACAATGTGAAGATCAATAGAAATAACTTAAGGCACAATTAGATTTCTAATTCCCTGTATTTCTTGTTAATAGAAGTTTTCAAAATTTTTTAATTGTAAGTATTTTAATTTTTATCTTTATGGCAATTAATCATATGTACATAAACGTATTAGGTGTATAATGGAATTAGCTGTGTACCTCTGACAAAACACTTTGAGATAATATAAGAAAGAATAAGGTATAAAAAGTGTTGCTCAAGTCATGATGTATATGGGTAATTTTGCTAGTGGGTCTCCAGGTTAATGTAGAAAAATATATAAGAATACCGTATTGCTCGATACACAAAGATTGCACATATTATTGCTTACACAGACAGGATCTACTATACTAATTCCATTTGGAAGGAAGGCTATTTCTCTAACCAATGTTATCATCATAAATAAATTATTCAATTAAATATCCATTGATGTCTACTAGATCTCAGGAAGTGTCCTGAAAATTGGATATGCAAAAGCCCTACCTCAAGGCCCTGCCTTTCAAGGACTGAATATCTCAGTGAAGGAAGCAATCATGTAAGCATATAGGTCCTAGAGGATAGGTTACTTATTCAAGGTCACAAAACAATGGTAGTAATAAATTGTCCACTTTAGTTCTACTAGACTAAAATCCCATGCAATTGTTTTAAACCAAGTTTTCTCTTTTGAGTTTCTCCATTTTAATTTATCTCACCTTCCCTGCCTCTGTTTAACATGGGTTATTAAAATATGCTCAAGTTAATAGACTTGGATCATGGGGAAGCTTCTGGGGAAAGATTTCTGGAAGACTTTATATTTTCCTGGTGTTCCCCCAAAGAATAATTCTGGAAGTAAAGCCCTGTTTATCTGTGAGCAGTTATAGGGATCTAAGGCAGGCCTTTAATCTTCCCTTTCCCAGCTCATAACTATGCCATAAGAACTGCTTTCTCTTAGACATTGGCCCCATTTAAGGAGTAATGACAAAAAGGAGTAATGACTCCCAAGCTTTTCAAACTAGGTAAAACTTCTGTTTTACCTAGAGGGGGCCTCTGACGCTTCCACCATTGTCCACAGTACCTAATCCTTACTTATGTATAAAAATGTCAAGTAGTTGGACCTCAAGCTGGTTGGTTTCAGCATAGATTCTCTGGACTCTGACCTACTCTTTTAAGGCATGCCACAACTTTTCAAGTTTCCTCCTATGTTAGTAGGAAGATGACTCTGTCATCAGAAATGACATCTACAGAAGCTTTTGATTTTGGGGAACCCTCTTACACTGTTGGTGGGAATGCAAGTTGATGCAGCCTCTTTGGAGAACAGTGTGGAGATTCCTCAAGAAATTAAAAATAGAGCTTCCCTATGACCCTGCAATTGCACTACTGCATATTTACCCCAAAGATACAGATGTAGTGAAAAGAAGGGCCATCTGTACCCCAATGTTTATAGCAGCAATGGCCACGGTTGCCAAACTGTGGAAAGAACCAAGATGCCCTTCAACGGACGAATGGATAAGGAAGATGTGGTCCATATACACTATGGAGTATGATGCCTCTATCAGAAAAGATGAATACCCAACTTTTGTAGCAACATGGACAGGACTGGAAGAGATTATGCTGAGTGAAATAAGTCAAGCAGAGAGCGTCAATTATCATATGGTTTCACTTATTTGTGGAGCATAACAAATAGCATGGAGGACATGGGGAGTTAGGAGAAGGGAGTTGGGGGAAATTGGAAGGGGACGTGAACAATGAGAGACTATGGACTCTGAAAAACAATCTGAAGGGTTTGAAGAGGTGGTGGGGTGGGAGGTTGGGGGAACCAGGTGGTGGGTATTAGAGAGGGCACGGATTGCATGGAGCACTGGGTGTGGTACAAAAACAATGAATACTGTTATGCTGAAAATAAATTTAAAAAAATGTTTAAAAAAAAAAGAAATGACATCTACATCTCAACAACTGTAATATAAGCAGTGTTTCCCTAGTGAGTGGATAAAAGCCCCCCTTTGGATTTCAACAGGCCTGAATGTGAATCCAAGTTCTACCACTTAACTACCTAATTTACCTAAATCATTTCAACCTATTTCTTCAACTGCAGAAGGGAAGTAGTAACATGTTTCTCTTAGGTCTTTGGGAAATAACAAATGTAAAGAGTTGAACACAGAGTTGATATTCACTATAAGTTATAGAAATGATGTTTATATTATTCCTCCATATTGTTGATCTCCCCAAGGCAGATACCCTATGTGCATTGATGTAGGAAAGATGTTAAGGTTTGGAGCCAAGAACCAAGAAAGAATTCTTGAGACATCTTTGGTGCAAAAAGGTGGTTTTATTAAAGCATGGGGACAGGACCTGTGGGCAGAAAAAGTTGCCCTGGGGTCATGATGTGTAGCTAATCATATACTTCCAAGGTTAGAGGGGGTTAGGGATAGCGTTAAGTCTTTTGGAAGCAAGGTTTCCAGGACCTTGAGGGGGCTAACAATTGTTGGGAAAGTTTATTTATTACTGTTCAATAAAACCTGAGTCATGAGACCCTTCAGATATATATCAATGGGTCATATGCATGGGGGATGATTGCCAACATGTATCTTGCGGTGTAGAGATAAAGTAAGTTTCCAAAGGAACTTTCATATGTTAAAGAAGACCTGCAGGATCCTAGGGCTTGGACTAAGAGTGCCTTTTTATCTTAGCAAAGTATTAACTTCGAGGCAGCTGTGTTCCTAGAGAAATGTCACACTGCCTGTTTCAAGGACTTATCAATGGGCTCTAAGTAGTAAGGAAATTTAATTTAATTAAATTTTTCTTTTGCCTTTGTTTCCCACATCATGTATCATCTCTGTGTCCTTCATGCTCCTAGCACAGTATTTAAAATAAAGTATCAGTGAAGGTTTTGGAGCACAGCTGACTAGGCTTTTTTTTTTTTTAATCTAAAAAATAAATGAGCTTTTCAATTCTGATTTTTTATATTTCTGTATAAACTACCTTCCTATGCCAATGTTGATATTGATCTCTGCTATGCACAAAGTAAAATGTTGCTGCATGTAACTCTTTCCATGATGATTTTCATTTCAGCTGTTGAGATACATGAGTCTAGGCTTGATTGCAGCATTTCTGGTCCTAAATCCAGACAGGGCAATATACAAAGGCTGAAAGATTTGGTCTCTTATAGCATCTCTTTTTTTAAAAATAGAGAAATATATCCAAAATCACCTCAGCAGACTTCTCTTCAGTGCACATTGTCCAGCACTGGGCCACATGCTCAATCCTAAATCAATCAAAGCCAAAGAACATCTTATGAGAAAGGAGGTAGGTGTATATGTGGGTGTGTCGGGGCAGGGGAAATGCAGCTGTATGTGCATAGGTATGTGCCCATGCCTAACAAATGGCTGATTCCTGGGTCCATCAAGATGTTGCAGAGTGGGGGTGCCTGGGTGGCTCTTGTTAAGCATCTGCCTTCGGCTCAGGTCATGATCCCAGGGTCCTGGGATTGAGCCCCACATCAGGGCCCCTGCTCTGCGGGAAGCCTGCTTCTCCCTCTCCCACTCCCCCTGCTTGTGTTCCTTCTCTCACTCTCTCTCTCTGTCAAATAAATAAATAATCTTAAAAAAAAAAAAATGATGCAGAGTGAAAATGGTCCCTTAGTTCAGATTTCAAGGAACAGGAGACAGCTGACATGAAATTGGCATATAATTTAACCTTTTAATGACATCAGAATAAAGTAGCCTATTGTATTTACCTAGCAATTGTTAAACCCTTGCAAATGGGATCTGGCATATGCATAATCCCCGTGGTAAGACTTTTTCTACCCTGGACAGTGCTGGAATGGGCACTGATACTGATAATTGTTTCCATCCTTGACTAAATATTTACCTTTGGGATTGATAATTTTTTCTGTAATTATTATAATATTTTAATAATTTTATTGTTAAGTTTTAAAGACTGAAAATATCTTCCCTGGTTTTGTAGTTCAGACTTAGAGAAAAAAATATATTTACCCGTGGTCTCAGTGTTGCCTCCTCCCTATGAACATCCACTGGAAAGATTTTACATTCTGGGGTTTTCTCTCAGTCTTCCACATCTGCACGTGTTCATGTAAGGAGCTTTTTCACGTGGGGTAATTCTGGCTTCACATTACAAACATAAGGACTGAATAAACTAGTGGTCATGATCACATAAATTCCAAGGGCATAGAGATGGTGCCGCAATGTTGAATTCTCTGAAATATAACAGATTTGAGACATGCTCACCAGTGGTACAGTGATAGCTAATGTTTAGACAAACATTCTAAAGTCTTCAATTATATTTAATTATATGAATTAATGATCAAAGTGAGGTCCCTATTAGTTTAGATATAGACATTACCTAATTTTATCAATAAAGATAATGATAGTCAGAGAGGTTCAGTGACATGCTGACAGTCAGTCAGCACACAAATAGCCGAAGCAGGATTTTCAACCAGTCCTTTAAAGCCCAATCTTGTAACCACTGTGGCACATTGCTTTCACTCCAATGGCTAGAACAGGAGAGATGCTCAGATTCTTTTATTAATTGGGGGAGGTTAGTGTGACCTGGTGCAAAGGGCATGGAGAATGTTAATAATAATATGCCTTCTGATTTTCTCTGAGAATGAATAAGAGAAAATATCATGCTTCACCTGGCATTTCTATAGAAGCTCAGTGAATGATAAATGGGATATACAGAAAAAAGACAAAAGAAGGAAACAACCTCATTTGTGTTAAGAGCAGTAATAATCTTACTATGGAAAGAGACTGTCAGATTATTTTGTAAATGTCTTCTCAGACCACCCCCTAGGTGTCTGGATGGGGTTTCTTCTGAAAGAGAATGGTCTGTTGTTACACATTTTAGATGAAGGTGGGTCCTGAAGCCAAAATGAAGGTACTCTAAATTCCCCCTTCTTACACAGAGATGAGGGACGTTTTCCAACATTCTTTTTTGGGCTGGCAGCAAGTTTGGCCATGATTCCCAGGTATAAAATCTCATAAAACATCTTGGGTGGGGGTAGTGAACTGCCCCTGGCCATTTGGAGGCAAGCTGGCATCCAGGCAAGAAACTGGCATAGTGAGAAATCCCAGAATAGACCTGTCTGAACAGGTCCATTGACATGAGGTCTCTTAACAGTTGGTTTTAAGTCCTAGTATTTGTGTTATACTTCTCTCCCACAGTGCAAGAAGTACAGATAACATCTCATTAAATATCATAGCCTGGTATCTGCTGTGAAGTAGGAAATCTGGGAAAGTCCCAAGTCTATGCCTGGAGTAAAGAGGTGGAGGTAAGAGATCAGGATCCCCTCCACTGAGGCCTGAGTGCTGATGGCTGAGGTTCACCAGGCTGGAACCAAAATGCCCTGTGGAAGAACATCATGAGGGCCCACTACCTCTAGCAAACCTGATTCATCAAACCAACTTATTAAAAGGATTCATCTCTGATCAGAAAGATGGCTTTGGTTTTCTTGTTTTGGTCATTTTAACAAGCAGAGAATTACTATCAGTACAGAAAAACCCATGCACAGAGGCTAAAAACTGCTTAAATTTTTAGTTATGTTTTCTTTTTGCTCTTTTAATTCCAAACCTAAATGATAGATTATAAAAAAGAGACGAGGTTTTGAAATAAAGAGCAAGTGAGTCTAGGTCTTCAGAGTAGCAGTGATTAATGATACCCAGGATTTCAATGAAGTTCACAAGCTCTGGACAGAAACATTTCTACAGTGAAAAGTATGGCTCTACAGCTAACTGGTGAGTGATCTGGTGATTGCTACCAAGCCTCCAGAAGCCATACTTTCTTCACCTATAGAAAGGAGCTGATGATGGTACCTATACGAAAATTTTTAAATGATGTAAATTTGGTGAAACACTCATAAACTGCTGATTGTATTGTGAAGTGATTCAATCTTTATGGAAGTCAACGTTCATCAAAGATTAAATATGCAGAAGCACTGAATCAACAATGTCCTTTCAACAATTTATTCTAAAGGAAATAAATGGATATGTGTACAAATATGCCAGTAAAAGAGTATTTTTTAGTATATTGTCACTAACATGAAAAAATACCACAAATTTACATTACAGTTCAGCTTAAAGATCATTAATTTCCTGACTACACTTAAGTAAGGTTATTTTACTCTTTTCTTAGGAAGGTAAGTGGCCCCTCCTGGGATCAGTTTTGAGTTGGTCTCCTTGGGTCCTGCAGGGAGTTTCTGGATGGTCTGCCGAAGGTGCTGTACCTTTAAACAATGAGAGGGTTTTGGGGTGGGGACCTAGAGCTCTGGGGTGTACAAGTCTCCTAGAACCCTAGCACTCACACTCTTCATTAGCTCCTCTCTGTATTTTCACTGCCTCAGTGATTCCATGTCAGTATCTGTGCACCAGCTATGCCCCCTTGCAGGAATGCCCTTTCTAGACAAAGTGGTCAGATAGGCTTTCATGTGCTCCTCTGCTCCTATGTAGCAGCTCCATGCTTGCCTGCTTGCCTGCTTGCCCCTTCACAGGGATCCATGTACTTAGGGACACAAAACCCTATTATTTCCATTTCCCTGTTTCTGTCTTTGTCTTTCTCCTCCTTCCCTGGCCTCCCTACCTCTTCTTTGTTGGTTCCTTCTTCTGAGGCAATATAAGTTTCTGAGAGGAACTGCATACACAGCTTCTTCATCTCCACCACCATCCTGGACACATGGTGAAATAGAGGAGGAGGAATAGGGAAATACAGTTTATACAAAGAAGAGAAGGAAAGAAGAGAGAAAAAGGAGAGGATGGGGATGAGCAGAGAGAAAATGAGGAGAAGAGTGAGGGAATGTGGGAGGAAAAATATTGTAGAGGAGGATTAGGAGTGAAGGGAGAGTATTAGGAGGTAGAGGAGAAGAAGGAACAAGTGATGGAAGAGGGGGAAGAGGAAAGGAAGGATGCTGTATTGAGGAAGAAGGGAAGAGGAAAGGGAAGGAGAAAGAGCTTGGGGTGGGGGTGAAAAGAAGGATAAGAGAAGAGGAAAGGAAAAAAAAAGAGGAGAGAAAGAAGAGGGTTGGATGAAGGTATGGGGGTTTTTGATGTCTGAGGACCTCAGTCCATGCTGCCCAAGGACACCTTTCCCAGGAAAGGTCTGAGTCTGACTCCTACCTGCTTCCCCCACAGATAGCCCTTTACAAAGGTACTCCCTGTCCACCTCCTGTGCTTGTGTTGCAGTTGCTGGTGTTGTTTCACAGCTGCCTTCAGGAATGCCTTTGCCTTCCTGTTCTCCTCTTCAAACAGCTTACTAAGAGGTCAGCCATAAGGGTTGGGGGTCATCAGTTTATTCCCCAACTCCCCCTTCAGCTTCCCATCACTCTGCTGTGGAAGAAGAGCCTTTTTCTGAGTGCAGACTATCCCTTCTCATAAAACAGCTGGCTCAGATGATGCTGTAAGTCCTCCTACTTTACCTGTATCAGAGTCCCTTTGAAAGTAAGCAAGGCAGGGTGGAGACCTCTTACCTTTGGGCCTCACTTTCCTTTCCTTTACATTGTAACAGGAAGAACCTCAGTGTATCTATGGGGAGAGGAACCGAGAAGGACCTGCGAGAACTCACAGAAAGAATGGGGGTTGGGAATATTATTAGGTGGAAGATGCCAAACTAACTTAAATGAATCCCAGTCCTCTGACTCTCTATCTCTCATCCAGAGTCCCTGTTACTCAGATTGGGCCCTAGAGGATAAACCTGTATTTTATTCATTCATCTTATTGGCCTTGGCACATGGTAAGGACCCATATTTGCATGAACTGAACAGAATCATCAGGTGCCAGAATAGTCTGTGTGCTCCTGCAGGTGTTGCTCTCTTCCATGAGCTGGTACAGAGTAGGAACTCCATAAGTGTCTATCAGAAATTGGCAGTTTGTTCTGCAGTCATTTGCCTGGCCACTGAGGCATCAGGTTTTACACACCACAGACACACACACACACACACACACACACACACACACACACACAGCAAAGGTGAGCTTCTGAGAAAAGTTGGGTTCCTATGAACTTTGCCTTTACTTCTGGTTGATCCTTTTATGCTCTTGGAAATGGCAAATGGTTGTTGGATGGGTTTATGAATGTGCAGATGGATGAATAAATGGATGAATGGATGGAATATCAGTTGAATAGATAGATATAAAAATGGATTAAAGGAAGAACAAATAAATGACTGGATAAATGAGTGGTTGAAAGGAAGAGGTGATGGTGATGGCTGGTTGGGTGATGGTATGAATTTTTGTACATATGTATGTATGAATAGATGGATAATCAGATGATGGTTTTATATATATGCATGTTTGAATGGGTGGACAAACAGCTATGTGGATGACTAAATTGATATATGGTAGGTAGATGGTTGGATAATGAAATAGATGAATGGATGGCTGGATGAATAGATGGTTGGTTTAATTGTTGGTTAGATGAAAAGATGGATGGGTAAATAGTTGGATGAATGGATGGTTAGTTGCAAAGGGTGAGGAAATGGAAGAGCAGATATACTGGATAATTTGGATAGATAGATATATGTATAGATGGAAGATTGGGTGAATAGATGGCTGGTAGCATGACTGGATTATTAAATGGATGGAGGGATGGTTAGCTGAATTGGATACTGCTGCTTTTAAGTTTCTGAATGGTTTTAGCCTGTCTGGTTCCCTATGTATTTTATCTCTTTCTTACCCTGGTTTCCTCTTGCTGTTTCTTCTAGAGAGGCTGAGTTTAAAATAATAATAATCCTTCATCCTGCTAGGAACTGATTCAAATTCATTTCCATAAACAATTATTTGATACTTATAAATGTGTCAGACTTTGGGCTTGAATTGGAAAAAATCCAATGAACAAAAAAAAAGGGTGATTAATTGCCATTAAGGAATCAACAGACTAATGGGGGCAGGTATTAAGTTTACTAACATATGAATAACTGTCATAACTAATGAAAATTAGTATCGGTGAGTAGACTGTTTCATGCAAGAGGAATCATGGAAGACTACATCAAAAACTAATGATGTAGTGTATGGTGACTAACATAACATAATAAAAAAAAAAACAAAACGAATGGCAAATTCAAAGACTCTGAGATTTTGGAAGGTACTTAGTGAATGTCTAGGTAGTGAAAAGGTTAGCATGACTGGAGTGAACTCAGCTGAGGTAAGTGGTAAAAGGTGAAATGGAGAGGTTAAGGGCCCAGATAACATCTAATTTGCAGCTCACTGGCAGGATATCTCTGTTTACTATGAGTGAGATTGTAGGTAGAAAGTCATTTCATTATAGGAGGGATGTGACTTGATTTATGTTTCAAAAGAATTCATCTGTCTACTATGGGAAAAATAACGTTTGTGAGATGACTTGGCCAGAAGCAGGTACATACATGCATATACATGCATACATGCACGCGCATGCGCGTGCGCGCACACACACACACACACACACACACACACACACACATTGAAAGACCGAACAAGTATTAAATACCTTGCTTTTTCCTCAAGACCACTTCTAGGCTCAGTTGTTCTAGATTCACTGGAAAAAAAGAGTGACACTTTCAGACCCCAGAGACCACAGCCTGCCCTGCCCCCCACAACTCCAACTTCAGGGAAGGTCCTTGCTTGATGTAACATGAAATGTCTTGTACAGAAGATACCTGAGTGTCTTCCTTTTATTCCATCTTCTTTGCCTAGTGAAGATCACACTGAAACCAGTCTTCTCCCCTGTGTGTGCCCATATTTTTTGTGAGTGCTAAAAGGTTATTGCATTTACAAATGGCCATGTGAGTATGGTACAGAATGAATAGTTTTACACAACTCTTACATCTCTTGGAGAGATATGATAACAAAGATGTAAATATATCAAGTTAGGTGGAAATAAGGGCTATTGAGTAAAAAATAAAGCAAGGTAAGGGGAATGGAGAATGATCAGGTTGGAAGCAGATGCTATTAGATAGGAAGATAAGACCTCTATAAGGAGCTAAGGTTTAAGCTGAGAGCTGAATTATTAGAGGCAATAGGAGGACATCTAGTGTATCAAGGGTGAAGAGCGTTATAGGCAGAGGGAACAAATAGTGAAAAGTCCTTAAGGTGAGAGTATGACTTGTGAGTGTTTCATTGTCATTAGAGTGGAAGGGGAGTGAGAGAACTTGAAGCCAAAGAGGTGACAGGATACCTAAGTGGGTCTTAGGGACTATACTGTAAAATCTGTGTGTCTGGAACCAAGTGTTCAAGGAGGATAGGGGGGATTTATGATTTAGAGATACCATGGGACTTCACTGTGTTCTTCTTGCACCACTTCCATGAATCTAATTCCTTCTGTTTGGTCTCCCACAGGGCACAGGCCTCTCTCCTCACTGGCTTTCTGTTTCACTAGGCCAGAGAACAGAATACAGATGTTGGGTAAGCAAAGTCCTCAGCTCTGCTCCTTCTTAAAATGTTGCATTTCAAATTGCTCAACAAGCATTCCCAGAATATACAGATGAAGAAACAGAAGCTTCACAGACGAGTACCTTCTCTTTGAGTTAAGCCAGCCAGCAAAGATCCCTGAGCTCACATTTTTTAAACTCCTTAGTGAGGTCTTCAATCTATGGATCCAGGCTTTGTGCTGTAGAGGAAAAGGGAGATTGAGCTGGAGAGGGCCAGTCATTCAAAACAAGTGGAGATGAGGTGCTTGTATGGTGTCTATCCTGCTTTCATTCAGGGTGAATTTATTGAGTGCCGCATCACAAAAGATGTGCATGACTCTTGTGAGCTTCTGTTATAAGTGGCAGAAAAAGAGGGAACAGAAAAACAGGTCACAATATTTGACATCATGTTGGTCACTGAATTGTAAAAAAATAATAACACAAGGCATAAGGAGATAGAGAGTGAAGGGATGGATGGCGTTTAAGTATAAGGAGAATTTCCTGGGCCCCAAATAAGGAAGATGAGCAAGCTCTACAGTTCTCAAGGAGGGGAAGGGTTGCAGATATTTCCAGGCAGAGGGAAAAACAAATAAAAACACCTTGAGCTGGGGAGGCAAAAAACACATGTTCTAGGGTATGGGGAGGATACCCAGTAAGCAAGTAGAGAGTAGCCGGATATGAGGTAGAGTGAAAGGATAAGGGAGAGTCTATAACGTCTTGTGAACCGAGGTAAGGGCGTCTGGATTTTACTCTGAATGCTGTGAGAAGCTAATAGAGATCTCCCTACAGTTTCATTCTATTAAAATCAAGGGTTAATAGTTGGGGAAGAACATGACAATTCTGTGACTAAGGGATTAGTCTAATTAGACAAAAGGAAAAAAATGCTATTCTCTTACATGTCAGCTGGCAACTTGAAAGCCCTTTTGCTACAATCTTCTTTAATTTAGTTTCCTCACAAGTTTCCCGATCTCAATGACCTGAATTGAGAAGCATTCTTCCTTTTGCCTCCCTGGCTCCAAGATCATCAGCACAAAGCTGGGGAACCAAGTTTGAGGAAAGCTATTCCAAATGTCTCTGGGACCTCCACCAATTCCCTAAGAACTTCTGGGCCCCACGTACCCAGTTCCTTTTGTAAACCAGGGTTCTGCCTGTAGGACACAGATGTTACAATTCTAATTCTGTGGTGCAATTTAAGAAACAAAACAAGGGCACCTGGGTGGCTCAGTCCTTAAATGTCTGCCTTTGGCTCAGGTCATGATCCCATCATCCTGGGATAGAGCCCCACATCCCACTCCCTGCTCAGTGGGAAGCTTGTTTCTCCCTTTCCCTCTACCCCTGCTTGTGTTCTTGCTCTTGCTCTCTCTCTCTCTCTGTCAAATAAGTAGATAAAATCTTTTTAAAAATGGAAAAATTAAAAAAAAATAAAACATGGAAATATAAGACAAAATGTTCTATTCATCCCTTTAGAAAATACTTTAGGTCTTAAAATTTTTTTAAAATAAGTTTTTCCTAAGCAGCAGGCCTGATGTTCCATCTTAGGAAGGAAAGCCAAAAATCCTACTTATCTGGTTTTGACTAACCATAGCATTTTTAAGTGAGAATGGACTCAGCAGAACCCCTTTGCCCCAGTCCTGCCGTGGGCTCTGGGTTCGTGTCATCTCTATAATACAGCAAAACAATAAAAAAAGAAGGTGCAAAGCCATCTACACTGTTTTTGGCCAGTTGTGTATTAAAAAATTTAAAAATGGGGAAAGATACACACGCGTGCGCGCGCACACACACACACACACACACACACACGTATATGTAAAATATCTCCAGGAGGACACATAAATTCTCTAATAATAGTTGTTACCTGCTCGTGGGGAATGCAAATGAAAGACAAGAGTTTATGGAAGTCATTTGCTATCTATCCTCTCTAACTTCTTAATTCTGAATGATGATGTGGTTATTGTTGGTTCAGATAAATTTTAAAATAAAAATCAAAATGGGATAATTTCCTGAAGTTTTCATTGTGAGGCCTCTGAACCATGTCCTCAAACCCAGACTCAGACACAGCAGATACATGACATTGCCGCAGCTTTCCCACCATCTCCAGAAACTCTTTTATCTTCTTTGAGTTGAGATGCCCTGTTGAGACAAAAACTAGAATTACGGTATTTCCTGAGAGTGAGAAGGAATTAAAGAAAGGACCAAATCGATCTGGAGGTAGAGGGATGGGACCCTAATGGACTTTTAAAAACAAGCCTAGGCTTCCTGATATTTCACATCCAAATACTCCAGAATGCATATCTAAAAATTAAAGAAGGAGCACCTGGGTGGCTCAGTCAGTTAAGCATCCAACTCTTGGTTTCAGCTCAGGGTCCTGAGGAGGCCCGTGTGGGGCTCAGCACAGAGTCTGCATGGGATTTTCTTCCTCTCCTTTCGCCCTTCCCACTGCTCATGGGGGTGCTCTCTCTCTCTAATAAATAAATATAAAAAACTTTTAAACTATTTTAAGAAAAAAGAAAAAAATAAAAATATTTTCTTAGAAATCCACAACTCTATTATAATGGCCAACAAAATACCTTACTGTCATCCCAAACCTAAACCTATACAATGTTTGCGATTGTCCCCAAAATGTCTTTTTACAGTTGGTAGGTACAACCATTTCTCAGTTTAGTGTTGACAACAGATGTGACCTTCTTTTTACCTTTTCTTTTTACCCTCCACTGTATTTTTAGGCCTTGTCACAAGGCACGGCCTGGTGTATTCTCATGTGTTTCTCTAGGATGGTGTCATCATTATTATGTGCCATCTGCCTAGGGCAGTAGAAAAGATGTAATCCAAAATTTTTATTTATAGTAGTTTAAAGGGAGTGCAGAGGAGTTGAACACAAGAAGGGTTGGAAGTCAATGATTGTTGAGGTACAGGGCTTTTTTATGAAGTTTTTTTTTTGTGTGGAAATAATGCAAAACATTTATTTTCTATATCAGACAAGAACACAGCTAAATAATCCAAGTCTACTGCAGCATTATAAAAATCATTTCTTCACCACAGTATAAGATTTAAATGCATCTGCACAAGAGTGCACACTATATAAAAGGAATAAGGTTGCTGCTGCCCTGCCAAGCACTTCTGGTCCCTACCCAGGTCTGACTGCAATACTGGTGGTCCCAAAGGTTCTATCAAAAATAAATTGTGTTTAAAAAATAAAGCATTTAAAAAGACAAGTCAAAATGCCTCAGAAACTGTATCTCCAACTAAAGCTTCATCTATTTTAATGTATTATTTGCCTCCCACTAATAAACCTTTATTTCACTCATTATAACTGAGCAATAAATCTTCCACACTGAAATATCCTCCTTGTCCAATTAATCCAAAGGAAAAAAGCTGAAATGATTGGTAAAGAAAAATGTACAGACTAATACACCCTTTTAATATGTTTTTAAATATTTTTAAGGTTTAAAAAGTGTTTAAAGTTTGTAGTTCCTAGTAGGAAAACATTATCTGAATGAATACCCTAATGGCAGACCACTGTAAAATGTTTCAGTTGCATGGGGAGCAGAGGGGTAGGGATTCTCTTCACAGCACCCCAGCTTTCTTCATGAGAAGGTCAGAGGTACACTGGTTTGTATTATTGCAACATCCATTAGGTGACCAAAATTGCTTTTCCTTCAGCAAGGGCTTTATTTGTCAGAAGGGCATTATGCTTGACCTCCTTATTTGGCTAACAATTTACTGATGAGATTCATAACCTTTGGGTTGCTCTGATATTTTGACATATTCGCTGGGTTCTGGGCAACATCCTGGAAGGCCACCATAAATTCTGGATCCTGCATGGCTGCAAGAACTTCCGGATCACTAAGAATTTCATTGAGCCCAGGCATTCCTGCCATTCCAGGCATCCCCCCTACCATTCCAGGCATTCCTCCAGGAAAATTACCAGGCATTCCCCCAGGAAAGCCACCTGGGAAAGAGCCATACTGAGCTCCTGATTGTCATCTGGCTTCTTCCTCCCTCTGGGCTCTCTCATGTTCTTCCTGAGCCTTCTTAACCCTTTCTATTCTTTCTTTGATCTCTCACTCTTCATGTTTTCACTCATATTTTCTCCGATGTTCAGCAATTTTCTGGATCCTCGGTTGAACTTCTTTCAGCATTGCACTAACATCTTCATCATAATCCAGTTTACAAGCAAGGACAAGATCATGTGCTGCTTCTTCCCAATGGCCCAGAAGTCTATGTGCTTTCCCACGCCACTTATAAGGCTGAGCTGAATCAGGATTTATTTCAATAGCTCTGTCACAGTCTCAAATGGCAGCATTTGGCTTCTGTAATTTGATGAAGACACTGGCTCTCTTGGCATACAGAATGGCCAAGCAAGGATTTAGTTTGATGTCATCTGTGAACAAGTCAATGGCTTTCTGTAGTTCACCATCATTTAGGGCATCAGTGGCAGCCACTTTTTTATCATTTGCCTGATCCATCATTTCCTCGGTTATCTCTACATTTTCAGCTTCCATATCTTGAGGGGCATCAGTATCTGGTTCAATCACACCTTCGTTGTCAATTTCTAGATCACTTTCCTCATTTGATTGTTCATCTGTCTTTATGTTTTCCTCCGCCTTCTTACTATCTGGTTTTTCTTCCTTGATACTGTCTTCTGATTTAGTTTTATGAGGAGCAGGTGGTATTTTACCCCCCATGCTCTCCACCCACTCCTGCAGGAAATGCAGAATGCTCGGATCCTGCTTACACATTTTCTTGAAGGCCCGAAGCTCGCTCACTTTGCGGGGGTCCATGGTCCAGAGGCAGTGGTAGGCGGCAGGCGCAGCTGATGTTGCAACCAGATTCCAGGCGCGGGTACTAGCTCAGCGTGACTATATGAAGTATTTTTAAAGATTCACTAATTTATTTGAGAGAGAGAGAGAGTGAAAGTGGGGACCACGAGGAACAGAGGGAGAGGGAGAATCTCAAGCAGATTCTGGGCTGAGCGCAAAGCCCGACTCAGGTCTCCATCCCATGACCTTAGGATCATGACCTGAGCAGAAACCAAGAGTAGGTAGCTTAACTGACTGAGCCACCCAGGTACCCCAAGGTACAAGGGCTTTTATTATATATTATTCTCTCTACTTCTCTCTGAATGTTTTAATAAAAAACTAAAATGGTGTATCCTCTGAGTTATGGAGTACAGTTTTGGGAGACAGTTACAGGATAATTTTTCAATGTTCTTATCTTTTTTGGTTAGTGATTTTCAGAAGTTCTCTAAAATAAAATTAACTGGCTTTTAATTCTATAGGGGAAATATCATATTCTAAAAGTAAAGGGGAAAATGTGATAGAGGACATTACTGATTAAGAGATTCTTAAAAGAATGCAATATGTGGACATTGGTTTGAAAAAAAAATACCACTTTTAAAAGTGATTGTGAGGGTAAAAGAGGAAGCTATATAAGAGCCGAGTGAGTGTGAGATGATATTAGGGAATTGTTCATTTTTTCAGTTGTAGTAGTATGATGATTTTTGCAAAGGAAAATATTCTTTTCTTCTTCTTCTCATTATTATTATTATTAAAGAGAAACATACTAAAATATTTCAGAGGAAATTGAAAGGTTATTTAGAATTATTTGCTTCTAAATACTAAAAATAGTTGTAGCAAATATGGTAAAATTAATGACGGAAATGTAGGTAACAGAGTCAGAAAATGGTGATAGTAGTAACACAGCTTAGCAGTCTGTCTTCATCATGTGAAAACAGAACAACTACATAGCAAAACCAAATATGACCATCAACAACATTTATAATAAAATGTGATGACAAACTCTTCTCATAGACTTTAAAAGACATGTAGGTCTTTTAACCAAAACCTATAGGATCTGTTGATATCTGTATGATAGTAAAAGGAGAGAGTAATGGCACAGCATATGATAGATCTGACAGCAGAACAACAAAAATAGCGTAAATTCAGCAGAAAACACAGAAGGCCAATTTGAGAACAGCAACTGAAAGTGGTAGTGCTTTTGTCCTCTGCAATACTGGGTGAGTGTAAGGGCCCATGGAAAGTTTAAACCCTTTGTCTGTGGTGTCCTTAGCTATCCAAAAAAAAAAAAAAATTGACTATAGTATTTGCCAATCTCTCCAACCATGGCTAATTTCAAGTTGCCAATGTGATGTCACTGGAATCAGACTTGAGAAAAAATGAAATAGAACACTATGATAAGATATCTCTATCGTACAAACACGATAGGCATGAATAATCTCAAGAGTATAATATAAACTTTCATGAAATACAAATCTAAACTTTTTTATGCCTTGGTAATGTAGTTTCAAAATACATGAATGCAAAAACTGTTAAAACTAAAAAAAATAATAGAAAAATCTAATTTATACTTAGAGATTTCAGCAACCATCTGACAATAAAACAACTGGGCAGAAAATTCTTGAACATGCTAAGCCAACTGAAATTTAAAGAACTATTAACCAACATAAGCTAATTGAAATTATAGAACATTCTATCCACAACAGAATAGATACTCTTTTTAAGTTCTCATAGAACATTAACCATATTTGGCCCCAAAAAAGTCCAAATAAATTAAAACATAATCAGTAGTACAAAGTATGTTCTAGGGTCACAATAGAAATAAAGTAGAAATTAAGAAGGGAAAATATCAGGAAAGCATGCAAATATTTGATAACCAAATAATATAGTTCTATATAACCCATTTGTCAAAGGGAAAAAAAGACACTGAAAAGTGTTGTGAACTAAATTAAAATAAAATGCAATCTATCAACAATTGTGGGATACTTCTAAGACAGTGCTTAAAAGGAAGTTATGGCTCTAAATACTTACATTAGAAAATAAGAAAGGTTTCAAGATAAAGACATAGCTTCCACTTTAAAAAATATGAGGAAGAGCAAATTAAACCCAAATCAGAATGTAAGCAGAAAGAAAGAAGAAAGGAAAACAAAAAACTAATGAAGAAAATTAATGAAGCCAAAAACATTATTTGAAAAGGAGAAATCAAAGTTAAAACTCATCAAATTGTACACAATAAGCATGTGCCACTCTTTGTATATCAATTATACCTCACTAAAGCTGTTTTTTTTAAAGAAGGGGACAAACCTCTATCCAAAATGATCAATATAAAAAGAAAAAAAACACTAATTACCACTATTAGGAATGTAAAGAGGACATAGTGATAAATTACAGATATTAAAGTCATAAGAAGTGACTATTATAACAATTTCATTGTGATAAATCCTACAGCTCAGAGGAATTAATAAATGACTTGAAAGAAACTACCAAAGCTTACTCAGGAAAAAATAGGTAATTTGGATGGCCTCATATTTATTGTATTTATAATTATATATTTATATTTATTTTTGTATCTATAATTGTAAACCTTCCTGCATAAAAAACACCAAGCCCAGGTAGCTTCATCTGAATTCTAAATATTTAAGGATAAAACAATATCAATTCCATGAAAAATTTCCAGAATATTGAAGAGATAGGAAAAACTTCCTAGTTCATTCAATAAGGAAAGCCTTACTCTGAAACCAAAGACAAAGAGATAATACAAGAAAAGAAAACTAAGAGTAGTATCTCTCACAAACATAAATGCAAAAATTCTACAAAAACGTTTGGCAAGTCAAACCCAAAAGAAAAATATATCACTATCAAGCATAGTTTATCCCAGTAATATAGGTTAGAGTAACATTTAAATATGAATATATATATAATGCATCATTAACAAATTACAAAAACAAAGCAAATTTTATTTTTTTAAAATATTTTATTTCTTTTCAGCGTAACAGTATTCATTGTTTTTGCACCACACCCAGTGCTCCATGCAATCCGTGCCTTCTCTAATACCCACCACCTGGTTCCCCCCAACCTCCCACCCCCCGCCCCTTCAAAACCCTCAGATTGTTTTTCAGAGTCCATAGTCTCTCATGATTCACCTCCCCTTCCAATTTCCCTCAACTCCCTTCTCCTCTTCTCCCCTTGTCCTCCATGCTATTTGTTATGCTCCACAAATAAGTGAAACTGTATGTAATTGACTCTCTCTGCTTGACTTATTTCACTCAGCATAATATCTTCTAGTCCCGTCCATGTTGCTGCAAAAGTTGGGGATTCATCCTCTCTGATGGAGGCATCATACTCCATAGTGTATATGGACCACATCTTCCTTATCCATTTGTCTGTTGAAGGGCATCTTGCTTCTTTCCACAGTTTGGCGACCGTAGCCATTACTGCTATAAACATTGGGGTACAGATGGCCCTTCTTTTCACTACATCTCTATCTTTGGGGTAAATACCCAGTAGTGCAATTGCAGGGTCATAGGGAAGCTCTATTTTTAATTTCTTGAGGAATCTCCACACTATTTTCCGAAGTGGCTGTACCAACTTGCATTCCCACCAACAGTGGAAGAGGGTTCCCCTTTCTCCACATCCTCTCCAACACATGTTGCTTCCTGTCTTGCTAATTTTGGCCATTCTAACTGGTGTAAGGTGGTATCTCAATGTGGTTTTAATTTGAATCTCCCTGATGGCTAGTGATGATGAACATTTTTTCATGTGTCTGATAGCCATTTGTATGTCTTTATTGGAGAAGTGCCTGTTCATATCTTCTGCCCATTTTTTGATATGATTACCTATTTTGTGTGTGTTGAGTTTGAGGAGTTCTTTATAGATCCTGGATATCAATCTTTTGTCTGTACTGTCATTTGAAAATATCCTCTCCCGTTCCGTGGGTTGCCTCTTTGTTTTCTTGACTGTTTTCTTTGCTGTGCAGAAGCTTTTGATTTTGATGAAGTCCCAAAAGTTTATTTTGGCTTTTGTTTCCTTTGCCTTTGGAGACATATCTTGAAAGAAGTTGCTGTGGCTCATATCGAAGAGATTCCTGCCTATGTTCTCCTCTAGGGTTCTGATGGATTTCTTTCTCACGTTGAGGTCTTTTATCCATTTTGAGTTTATCTTTGTGTGCGGTGTAAGAGAATGGTCGAGTTTCATTCTCCTACATATAGCTGTCCAGTTTTCCCAGCACCATTTATTGAAGAGACTGTCTCTTCTCCACTGTATATTTTTTCCTGTTTTGTCGAAGATTATTTGCCCATAGAGTTGAGGGTCCATATCTGGGCTCTCTACTCTGTTCCACTGGTCTATGTGTCTGTTTTTATGCCAGTACCATGCTGTCTTGGTGATCACAGCTTTGTAGTAAAGCTTGAAATCAGGTAACGTGATGCCCCCAGTTTTATTTTTGTTTTTCAACATTTCCTTAGCGATTTGGGGTCTCTTCTGGTTCCATACAAATTTTAGGATTATTTGCTCCAGCTCTTTGAAGAATAGTGGTGGTATTTTGATCAGAATGGCATTAAAAGTATAGATTGCTCTAGGCAGTATAGACATTTTAACAATGTTTATTCTTCTGATCAAGAGCATGGAATGGTCTTCCATCTTTTTGTGTCTTCTTCAATTTCTTTCATAAGTGTTCTGTAGTTCCTCGAGTACAGTTCCTTTACCTCTTTGGTTAGGTTTATTCCCAGGCATCTTATGGTTCTTGGTGCTATAGTAAATGGAATCGATTCTCTAATTTCCCTTTCTGTATTTTCATTGTTAGTGTATAAGAAAGCCACTGATTTCTGTACATTGACTTTGTATCCTGCCATGTTGCTGAATTGTTGTATGAGTTCTAGTAGTTTGGGGGTGGAGTCTTTTGGGTTTTCCATATAAAGAATCATGTCATCTGCGAAGAGAGAGTTTGACTTCTTCATTGCCAATTTGGATACCTTTTATTTCTCTTTGTTGTCTGATTGCTGTTGCTAGGACTTCTAATACTATGTTGAACAAGAGTGGTGAGAGTGGGCATCCTTGTCGTATTCCTGATCTCAACGGGAAGGCTGCAAGCTTTTTCCCATTGAGGATGATATTTGCTGTGGGTCTTTTATAGATAGATTTTATGAAGTTGAGGAATGTTCCCTCTATCCCTATA
>NW_019154107.1:30359685-30368913 GCF_002288905.1 Enhydra lutris kenyoni | reverse complement strand
TATACTTTGAAGCGTTTTAATCAGGAACGGATGCTGGATTTTGTCAAATGCTTTTTCTGCATCCATTGAGAGGACCATGTGGCTCTTCTCTCTTCTCTTATTAATTTGTTCTATCACATTGATTGATTTGTGAATGTTGAACCATCCTTGTAGCCCAGGAATGAATCCCACCTGGTCGTGGTGGATAATCTTTTTAATGTGCTGTTGGATCTTGTTTGCTAGGATCTTGTTGAGAATCTTAGCATCCATATTCATCAGTGATATTGGTCTGAAATTCTCCTTTTTGGTAGGGTCTTTGCCTGGTTTGGGGATCAGGGTAATGCTGGCTTCATAGAAAGAGTCTGGAAGTTTTCCTTCTGCTTCAATTTTTTGAAACAGCTTCAGGAAAATAGGTGTTCTTTCTTCTTTGAAAGTTTGGTGGAATTCCCCAGGGAATCCATCAGGTCCTGGGCTCTTATTTTTTGGGAGGTTTTTGATCACTGCTTCAATCTCGTTACTAGATATCAGGCTATTCAGGTTGTCAATTTCTTCCTGGTTCAATTTTGGGACTTTATAGCTTTCCAGGAATGCATCCATTTCATCTAGGTTGCTTAACTTATTGGCATATAACTGTTGATAATAACTTCTGATGATTGTTTCTACTTCCTTAGTGTTAGTTGTGATCTCTCCCTTTTCATTCATAATTTTATGAATTTGGGCTTTCTCTCTTTTCTTTTGGCTTAGTGTGGCCAATGGTTTATCGATCTTATTGATTCTTTTAAAAAACCAGCAACAAAGCAAAGTATAAAAGAAAAGAAAGGTGTACTGTGAAAAATATAAAATATTAATGAGAGAAGTTTTAAAAAACTAAAATAAATAGTGACATATACTGTATTCATTAGAATATGCAATATTGTTGAGATAACAAAAGTCCACAAACTGACCTATGGACTTAGTGTTATCACAATAAAAATTCAGTAGATGATATTCTAGACATTGATAAATTGGTTTTAAAATGCATATGGGAATTAAGGAGACCTAGAACAACCAAAAAACCTTGAAAAAGAAATTTGAAGTCTTATAGTGCCTTAGACAGTGAGGTATTAACATGAATATGGACGAATAGATCAATGGAAGAGAATAGATCCAAAAACAGATATAGGCATATATGTGGACAACTTATTTTTAGCAAATATGAAAAGACAGTCTTTTCAACAAGTGGTGCTGGAGCACTTAGATACCCTATGCTGAAAAAAACTTTAAAACCTCAAACATTTAGAGGGGAGGGAGGTAGGGGGATGGGTTAACCCAGTGATTGGTATTAAAGAAGACACAGTATTGCATGGAGCACTGGGTATTATATGCAAACAATGAATATTTTGATGGGGGTGGTGGAGACAATATTTTGATGGAACACTACATCAAAAACTAATGAGGTACTGTATGGTGACTAACAGAACATAATAAAATACATACGTACATACATACCTCAAACAAAACCAAACCGAAAACTTGAAATCATGACTTACAACATAGAGAAAAAGTAACTCAAAGGGAATCATACACCTAAAATTAGAACATAAACTATAAATTTCTAGAACACCCAACAAAACAGAGGAGAAAACCTTTGTGAACTTGGGTTAGGTAAAGATTTCTTTTTTTTTTAAGATTTTATTTATTTATTTGACAGAGCCAGAGAGAGAGAGAGAGATCACAAGTAGGCAGAGAGGCAGGCAGAGAGAGGGGGGGAAGCAGGCTCCCTGCGAGCAGAGAGCCCGAAGTGGGCCTTGATCCCATGACCCTGGAATCATGACCTGAGCCGAAGGCAGAGGCTTTAACCTGCTGAGCCACCCAGGAGCCCCTAGGTAAAGATTTCTTAAATAAAAAAAAAAGCAAAGCAGTATCTGTAAAAGAACAATTTGAAAAACAGTACCTCAAATTTTTAAAACTTCTGCTCTGAAAAAGATACTTTACAGAATGAGAAGACAAACTGTAGACTGGGAGAAAAGCTTTGCAAAACATTTATCTGATAAAGGACTTGTACTCACAATACATAACAATTTTTCAAAACTCAATAACAAGCAAACAAACAACCCAATATAAAATAGACAGAGGTTTTGAGCAAACACTTTGCCATAAAAGATATACTGATGGCAAATAAACACATGAAAAGATGTTTAATATCACTAATTACTAGCAAAATGCAAATTAATAACAGAATATACCATTACACACACCTATTAAAACTGCTAAAATTAATAATACCTGTTATACTAAGTGTAAGAGAGATTGTGGAAAAATTTGAACATACACACTACTGGTGGAAATGTAAATTGTAAAAATGTGGGATAGTATTACCTGACAGTAGTCTTTTCAACAAACAATGCTGGAACATTTGGTTACCCAAACTGACAGATTCTTAAGAAGTTAAGAAAACTGACAAGATTCTTAAGAAGTTAATCATACATTCATCCTGTGACCTGGCCATTCCCATCCTAGGAAATTACCCACAAGTAAAACTATTTGTCTATAAAAACTTTTAGCAAAATATTCTCAGAAGCACTCTTGGGATAGAAAAATCTGAAAATATCCCAAGTAAAAACACCCAAACAAATTGTGGTATATTACAAAATGGCTTACTACTTAGCAGTAAAAAAGGAAGGCGCTATTGATACAAGACTGTAGATGCATCTCAAAATCATCATATTGGTGAAAAAACAGACCAAAAACACATATCACATAGTTCCACTTGTTAACAAATAGTAAAAACTGCAAACTGATCTATAGTGATAGAAAGCTGATAAGTAGTTGCAGATAGAGGAGATGATTACAAAAACGAACAATGCAAGTGTATTCCTTGCTTTGATTGTGCTGGGTTTTCGGATGCATACATGTGTCAAAACTTACCGCATCGTAGGCTTTAACTAAACGAAGCTTATTGTATGTCAACTATCCTTCAATAAAGCGGCTTAAAATAACCTAAATAGTGGTTATTTTAGTTTTGATTAGTTTATTTTCTCCAATTTTCATAATAGAAAGCTTAACATGTCATTATTC
This sequence comes from Enhydra lutris kenyoni, assembly GCF_002288905.1. Lineage (NCBI taxonomy): Eukaryota > Metazoa > Chordata > Mammalia > Carnivora > Mustelidae > Enhydra > Enhydra lutris. Next base: position 30,365,877 of record NW_019154107.1, on the reverse strand, counting down.
TAAAATTCACTATTTACAGCATTACAGTAGTATGTTATATGGAGAAAGCTTCCTGCTTTAATTACATCCATCACGCCCAAGCCTCTATCTGCTCAGCATGAGGTTCAGACCATTTTTCTTCTCTCCCTTCCCAAACTTGGTACCACCAGAGGGAGGCGCTCCATGCCCACCTAACCTCTACCTTCAACCTGCTCAGTCAAGTCCATTATTCCCGGAGTACCCAATTTGGACAGTCCTGCCATTCTCGCCATTATCCAAGGGTCTTTCCGAAGCTCTTCTTGTGCCTTTTTTTCCATTCAGCTAGTGATTGGACCAAAACCATGCAAGGGGCTGAGTGCTCTTCAGCCTGAGTCTGCACAGTGTACTTCCGGGCCATTTTCTAATACCAGAAGCCCTGGAGCAAGAAGAATGAGTTGGTGATCTAGACAAAAGCAATATATCTGGCTTGAGGAGGAAAGTGCCAGGAGTAGATGTCCGTGGTTCAGAACAGCTTAAGCACAAGGTTCTTTTTTAAACTGCCTCAGGCAAGCTATGAGCAATGGTCTTTTTCACATCTGAGCATCAGAGTCCCCTATGCAGGCACTGTCCTAAAAATACCCCTTTCATTCAGACCTGCCAGTTGACTGCCCGCAGAACCATAAACAGTCCAGTAATCTATTCAGGAGGCAGATCTCTGTTTCAGGGTCTGAAAGTAGGAGGCCCAAGAGAAAAGGTACAGCCCCTCCCAGAGGCTGGAAAGTCAGTTGAGGTAGGGCAGTGGTGTTAAAAAGGAAGCAAATGAGGGATTCCCTCAGGAGGCATCAGGCACTTCAAGTGGCTTACAGTCAGGCTGAGTCCTTTCCCAACATTTTGTGTGGACCCTCAGAAGTTGCACCCCTGAGGGTCGAGGGTCGAGGGTCGAGGGTGCAGCTTCTCCAGCAGTCTTCCTCTTCTTCCTTCCAACAGTGTCCGGAGATAAATGGTGAAAAGCTAGTCCTTCTTCAGCTTGATCCACGTAGTTTCAGTTTTTATGGTAAGTCTCCAGTTTTGGGATGCTTGGCTGGCTCAGTTGGTTAAGCAGCTACCTTCAGCTCAGGTCATGATCCCAGGATCCTGGGATCCAGTCCCAACCGGGCTCCTTGCCCAGTGGAGAGCCTGTTTCTCCCTCTGCCTGCCACTCTCCCTGCTTGTGTGATCTCTCTCTGAGAAATAAAAAAATATATATATTTTTTAAAAGTCTTCAGTTTTAAGTCATTATGGTGAGTCTCTTCTGCAGAAGCCAGGTAGGGAGGCAAAGAACCACTACTTCTATGTCTTCACCCACTGCATTTGTATAGCAATTACTGTATGTAAATAGGCTGGGTCTAACAGACTTACATACCCAGTTTTCCTCGTCCAAAATATGTATATAATACCAAATAAGTAAATATGTATAAGATAATGATTCTTAAAGAGAAATAGCCAGGCAATACTGGTCTCGAAATAAATTGTTTAAAAAAAGGGGGGAAGAGATTATGCTGAGTGAAATAAGTCAAGCAGAGAGAGTCAATTATGATAGGGTTTCACTTATTTGTGGAACATTAGAAATGACATGGAAGACATGGGGAGATGGAGAGGAGAAGTGAGTTGGGGGAAATTGGAGGGGGAGACAAACCATGGGAGACTGTGGACTCTGAGGAACTAACTGAGGGTTTTGGAGGAGATGGGGGTGGGAGGTTGGGTGAGCCTGGTGGTGGGTATTATGGAGGGTACCTACTGCATAGAGCACTTGGTGTGGTGCATAAACAATGAATTCTGGAACACTGAAAAGAAATTTTAAAAAATAAATAATTTTTTTTAAAGGGGAAAAGAAGAGTTCCCTCCTGTTCTATTTTCTGGAAGGTTTTGTGTAAAATTGGTGCTATTTTCTGGAAGTTTGCTAAATTCTTCAGTGAAACCATTCAGGCCTGGAGATACCTTTTTTGTGAGTTTTAAATTACAAATTCAATTTATTTAATGGTTTAGATCTATTGAGTTCATCTCTTTCACTTTGGCTGAATTTTGGTAGTTTTTGATTTTTGAAGAATTGGTCAATTTCTTCTAACTTGTTGAATTTCTGAGTTTAAATTGTCAATCTTCCCTTTTTTTATCTTTTTAAAAAAATTTTTATTAACATATAATGTATTATTAGCCCCAGGGGTACAGGTCTGTGAATCACCAGGTTTACACACTTCATAGCACTCACCATAGCACATACCTTCTCCAATGTCCATAACCCAACCACCCTCTCCCTACCTCCTACCCCCCGGCAACCCTCAGTTTGTTTTGTGAGATTAAGAGTCTCTTATGGTTTGTCTACCTCCCGATCCCATCTTGTTTCATTTATCCTTTTCCTACCCCCCAAACCCCCCATGTTGCCTCTAAACTTCCTCATATCAGGGAGATCATATGATAATTGTCTTTCTCTGATTGACTTATGTCGCTAAGCATAATACCCTCTAGTTCCATCCACATCATTGCAAATGGCAAGATTTCATTCCTTTTGATGGCTGCATAGTATTCCATTGTATATTTATATACCACGTCTTCATTATCCATTCATCTGTTGATGGACATCTAGGTTCTGTCCATAGTTTGGCTATTGTGGACATTGCTGCTATAAACATTCAGGTGCACATGCCCCTTTGGATCACTACATTTGTATCTTTAGGGTAAATACCCAGTAGTGCGATTGCTGGGTTGTAGAGTAGCTCTATTTTCAACTTTTTGAGGAACCTCCATGATGTTTTCCAGAGTGGTTGCTCCAGCTTGCATTCCCACCAAAAGTGTAGGAGGGTTCCCCTTTCTCTGCATCCTGGCCAGCATCCAGCATTTCCTGACTTGTTAATTTTAGCCATTCTGACTGGTGTGAGGTGGTATCTCATTGTGGTTTTGATTTGTATTTCCCTGATGCCCAGTGGTGTGGAGCATTTTTTCATGTGTCTGTTGGCCATCTGGATGTATTTTTTGCAGAAATGTCTGTTCATGTCCTCTGCCTGTTTTTTGATTGGATTATTTGTTCTTTGGGTATTGAGCTTGCTAAGCTCTTTATAGATTTTGGATACTAGCCCTTTATCTGATATTTTGTTTGCAAATATCTTCTCCCATTCTGTCAGTTGTCTTTTGGTTTTGTTAACTGTTTCCTTTGCTGTGCAGAAGCTTTTGATCTTGATGAAATCCCAATAGTTCATTTTTGCCCTTACTTCCCTTGCCTTTGGAGATGTTCCTAGGAAGAAGGTGCTGAGGCTGAGGTCGAAGAGGTTGCTGCCTGTGTTCTTCTCAAGGATTTTGATGGATTCCTTTCTCACGTTGAGGTCCTTCATCCACTTTGAGTCTATTTCGTGTGTGGTGTAAGGAAATGGTCCAGTTTCATTTTTCTGCATGCGGCTGTCCAATTTTCCCAGCACCATTTGTTGAAGAGACTATCTTTTTTCCATTGGGCATTCTTTTCTGCTTTGTCGAAGATTAGTTGACCATAGAGTTGAGGGTCTATTTCTGGGCTCTCTGTTCTGTTCCATTGATCTGTATGTCTGTTTTTGTGCCAGTACCATACAGTCTTGATGATGACAGCTTTGTAATAGAGCTTGAAGTCTGGAATTGTGATGCCATCAATTTTGGCTTTCTTTTTCAATATTCCTCTGGCTATTCAAGGTCTTTTCTGGTTCCATATAAATTTTAGGATTATTTGTTCCATTTCTTTGAAAAAAAATGGATGGGATTTTGATAGGGATTGCATTAAATGTGTAGACTGCTTTAGGTAGCATAGACATTTTCACAATATTTGTTCTTCCAATCCAGGAGCATGGAACATTTTTCTATTTCTTTGTGTCTTCCTCAATTTCTTTCATGAGTACTTTATAGTTTTCTGAGCACAGATTCTTTGCCTCTTTGGTTACGTTTATTCTTAGGTATCTTATGGTTTTGGGTGCAATTGTAAATGGGATTGACTCCTTAATTTCTTTCTTCTGTCTTATTGTTGGTGTAAAGAAATGCAACTGATTTCTGTGCAATGATTTTATATCCTGACACTTTACTGAATTCCTGTACAAGTTCTAGCAGATTTGGAGTGGAGTCTTTTGGGTTTTCCACATAAGTGTCATATCATCTGCAAAGAGTGAGAGTTTGACTTCTTCTTTGCCGATTCAGATGCCTTTTCTTTGTTTTTGTTGTCTGATTGCTGAGGCTAGGACTTCTAGTACTATGTTGAATAACAGTGGTGATAATGAACATCCCTGCCATGTTCCTGACTTTAGCAGAAAAGCTCTCAGTTTTTCTCCATTGAGAATGATATTTGCTGTGGGTTTTTCATAGATGGCTTTGATGATATTGAGGTATGTACCCTCTATCCCTACACTTTGAAGAGTTTTGATCAAGAAAGGACTTTGTCAAATGCTTTTGCAGCCTCTATTGAGAGTGTCATATGGTTCTTGTTCTTTCTTTTATTTATGTATTATATCACATTGATTTGTGGATGTTGAACTAACCTTGCAGTCCTGGGATAAATCCCACTTGGTCGTAGTGAGTAATTTTTTTAATGTACTGTTGGATCCTATTGGCTAGTATTTTGGTGAGAATTTTCGCATCTGTGTTCATCAAGGATATTGGTCTGTAATTCTCCTTTTTGATGGGAGCCTTGTCTGGTTTGGGGATCAAGGCGATGCTGGCCTCCTAAAATGAGTTTGGAAATGTTCCTTCCATTTCTATTTTTTGGAACAGTTTCAGGAGAATAAGAATTACTTCTTCTTTAAATGTTTGGTAGAATTCCCCTGGGAAGCCATCTGGCACTGGGCTCTTGTTTGTTGGGAGATTTTTGATGACCGCTTCAATCTCCTTACTGGTTTTGGGTCCGTTCAGGTTTTCTACTTCTTCCTGGTTCAGTTGTGGTAGTTTATATGTCTCTAGGAATGCATCCATTTCTTCCAGATTGTGAAATTTGCTGGCATATAGTTGCTCATAATATGTTCTTATAATCGTTTGTATTTCTTGGGTGTTGGTTGTGATTTCTCCTCTTTCATTCATGATTTTACTTATTTGGGTCCTTTTTCTTTTCTTTTTGATGAGTCTGACCAGGGGTTTATCCATCTTATTAATTCTTTCAACAAACCACCTCCTAGTTTCATTGATTTGTTCTATTGCTTCTTTGGTTTCTATTTCATTGATTTCTGCTCTGATCTTTATTATTTCTCTTCTCCTTCTGAGTTTAAGCTTTCTTTGTTGTTCTTTCTCCAGCTCCTTTAGGTGTAGTGTTAGGTTGTGTATTTGAGACCTTTCTTGTTTCTTGAGAGCAGCTTGCATTGCTATATATTTTCTTCTCAGGACTGCCTTTGCCATGTCCCCCAGATTTTGAACCATTGTGTTTTCATTATCATTTGTGTCCATGAACTTTTTCAATTCTTCTTTAATTTCCTGGTTGACCCATTCAATCTTTAGAAGGATGCTCTTTAGTCTCCATGTATTTGGGTTCTTTCCAACTTTCCTCTTGTGATTGAGTTCTAGCTTCAGAGCATTGTGGTCTGAAAATATGCAGGGAATGAACCCAATCTTTTGGTGCTGGTTGAGACCTGTTTTGTGACCCAGGATGTGATCTATTCTGGAGAATGTTCCATGTTCCCTAGAGAAGAATTTGTATTCTGTTACTTTGGGGTGGAATGTGCTGAATATATCTGTGATGTCCATCTGGTCCAGTTGTGTCATTTAAGGCCTTTATTTCCTTGATCTTTTGCTTAGATAATCTGTCCATTTCAGTGAGGGGGGTATTAAAGTTCCCTACTATTATTGCATTATTGTCAATGTGTTTCTTTGATTTTGTTATTAAGTCGTTCATATAGCTGGCTGCTCCCATGTTAGGGGCATAGATATTTAAAATAGTTACATCCTCTTGTCAGACAGACCCTTTGAGTATGATATAGTGTCCTTCCTCATCTCTTATTATAGTCTTTGGCTTAAAATCTAATTGATCTGATATGGGGATTGCCACCTCACTTTCTTTTGATGTCCATTAGCATGGTAAATTGTTTTTCACCCCCCTCACTTTAAATCTGGAGGTGTCTTTGGGTCTAAAATGAGTTTCTTGTAGGCAGCATATTGATGGGTTTTGGGGTTTTTTGTCCATTTTGATACCCTGTGTCTTTTGATTGGGGCATTTAACCCATTTACATTCAGGGTAATTATTGAGAGATATGAATTTAGTGCCAT
>NW_019154107.1:30352007-30359585 GCF_002288905.1 Enhydra lutris kenyoni | reverse complement strand
CCCCTTTCAATATTTCCTGTAGAGCTGGTTTGGCGTTTGCAAATTCTTTCAGTTTTTGTTTGTCCTGGAAGCTTTTTATCTCTCCTATTTTCAATGATAACCTAGCTGGATATAGTATTCTTGGCTGCATGTTTTTCTCGCTTAGTGCTCTGAATATATCATGCCAGTTCTTTCTGGCCTGCCAGGTCTCTGTGGATAAGTCTGCTGCCAGTCTAATACTTTTACCATTGTATGTTATGGACTTCTTGTTCTGGGCTGCTTTCAGGATTTTCTCTTTGTCACTAAGACTTGTTAATTTTACTATTAGATGACAGGGTGTGGACCTATTCTTATTGATTTTGAGGGGGCTCTCTGCACCTCCTGGATTTTGATGCTTGTTCCCTTTGCCATATTAGGGAAATTCTCTACAATAATTTGCTCCAATATACCTTCTGCCCCCCCTTCTTCTTCTTCTGGAATCCCACTTATTCTAATGTTGTTTCGTCTTATGGTATCACTTATCTCTCAAATTCTCCCCTTGTGGTCCAGTACTTCTTTGTCTTTCTTTTGCTCAGCTTCTTTATTCTCTGTCATTTGGTCTTCTATATCACTAATTCTCTCTTCTGCCTCATTTATCCTAGCAGTGAGATCCTTCATTTTTGATTGCACCTCATTAATAGCTTTTGTGATTTCAGCTTGGTTAGATTTTAGTTCTTTTATTTCTCCATAAAGGGCTTTTTTTTCTCCAGACAGTTTTCTCTAACATCTTCCATGCCTTTTTTGAGCCCAGCTAGCACCTTGAGAATCATCATTCTGAACTCTAGATCTGACATATTACCAATGTCCGTATTGATTAAGTCCCTAGCCTTTGGTACTACCTCTTGTTCTTTTTTTTGTGGTGAGTTTTTCAGCCTTGTCATTTTGTCCAGATAAGAATCTATGAAGGAGAGAATAAAATACTAAAAGGGTGGCAAAGACACCAGGAAAATGTACATTAACAAAATCAGAAGAGACCCCAAATCATGGGGGGAAGAAAGGGGGTAAAACAAAGTTCAGAAAAAAAGAAAATTAAAAAAAAAAGAAAAAATAGAAGGAAAAAAAGAAAAAGAAAAAAAGAAAGAAAAAAAGGAAAATATATATATTAGACTGGTGAATAGAACAGAGCCACCCACTTGATTTCAGAAGTATTTTGGTCTCTTAGAAGAAACTACCTTCAGGGCGCTTGGGTGGCTCAGTGGGTTAAGCCTCTGCCTTCGGCTCAGGTCATGATCACAGGGTCCTGGGATTGAGGCACGCGTCGGGCTTTCCACTCAGTGGGAAGCCTGCTTCCCCCTCTCTCTCCGCCTGCCTCTCTGCCTACTTGTGACCTCTCTTTCTCTGACAAATAAATAAATAAAATCTTAAAAAAAAAAGAAAAAGAAACTACCTCCCAAAATTTTAAATAAAACACACACACACACACACACACACACACACACACACACACAGAGAGAGAATAAGGGTAAGCACAATGAAGGGGTGGAATATGACTATAAAGATGCAAATTTAAAAAAAAATTCTAAAAAGAGAGTTGAAAAGTTGGTTGGGAAAAGAAAGAAAAAGAAAGTGGAGAGAATTTGCACAGGCTGGAGACTAGAACAAAGCTGTGTGCTAGATTTAGGGTATATTTTGATCTATTAGAAGAAGCTCTATCCCAAATTTTCTTAGAAGAAAAACCCCATGTGTATACAAAAAATAAAGTTAGATACAATGAAGGATAAAATATGACTAAAATAATGAAGGTTCAAAAAGATTTTTTTATGAAAGGTTTTGTTAAGATAAATTAGTTAAAAAACATTAAAAGAGGAAAGAGTAAAAGTTTAAAAAATTAGAATAAGAAAAAAATAAAATTAAAAAAATTAATTAATTTTGCAAGACTAAAGAATCTCGCGGAGAAAGCCATGAATTCCCTGCTTTGCTTTCTCCTCCTCTGTAATTCCTCTGTTCTTGATAAGTGAACTTGGTCTTGGCTGGATTTCTTGCTGATCTTCTGGGGGAGGGGTCTGTTGTATTGATTCTCAAGTGTCTTTGCCAGAGGCGGAATTGCATCATCCTTGCCAGGGGCTGGGCTACGTAATCTGCTCGGGTTTGCTTTCGGGAGCTTTTTTTTTTCCCCCTGAACGCTTTCTGTAGAGTTCCAGAGGACGGGAATGGAAAGGCCGGCCTCCCAATCTCAGGCCCGGAGGAGCCGAGAGCTCAGGGCCGCACTCCTCAGTGCGCCCTCAGAGAAAAACACTCAATCACTCCCATCTCCCTGGCCTCCAGCCTTGCTCCAAGCTCACCCAGCCTGTGACCAAGCGTCTCTCTCTCTGGCACATAGCCCCGCCTAGAGTCTTCAAATCCAGCAGATTCCTGCCACTCTTCCAGGGGGATGTCCCTGGATCTGTCACTTGTGGGGTCCCTGCTCAAAGAGCAGTGTCCTGACTGTTCCATGGATCACAGTTTAAGGTAACCCCGAGTTGAGAGCTCACTCCTCAGCTCTGTCTCTGTAGCTGGCTTCCCTGCTCTGATACCTGCGAGCTCTGTGACACTCAGACACCCCCGATCCTTCTGTGACCCCATGGGACCTGAGACCACGCTGTCCCCTCGTAGGCTCCACCCTGGCTTAGCCTCTGGAGTGATGTCCCTCAGTGGAGCAGACTTTTAAAAGTTCTGATTTTGTGCTCCATTGCTCTGCCGCTTGCTGGGAGCCGGCCCCTCCCCCCACAGTCTATCTTCCCATCACTTTGGATTCACTTCTCTGCAGGTCCTACCTTTCAGAAAGTGGTCGATTTTCTGTTTCTAGAATTGCTGCTCTTCTTCTCTTTGGTCTCCTGTTGGATTTGTAGGTGTTCGGAATGGTTTGATAAACTATCTAGCTGATCTCCTGCTACCTGATGTCATCTCAGCATGCTACTCCTCCGCCACCTTGACTCCTATCCCCTCAGTCTTCCCTTTTTATCATTTTTTTGATAGTTGCAGGATCTGTTGAGAGTGCCCTATTTCTTTCAGATATTGGTGGGTTTTGTCTTTTCTCTTTTTATCCTTGTCAGTCTTGCTATTAATTTTATTGTTTTCTTTTCTGAAGAAACATCTTTTTTCTATGTTTTCCTTATTTTAATTGCATTTATTTCTGCTCATATATCTGTTATTTCCTGCCTTCTGCTTACTTTCAGCTTATTTTGTACTTCTTTTTTTTTTTGAGCTACAAATTACTGTCTTGAAACCTTTCATTTTCTCTTCCTAATGCAAGCATATAGAGCTTTTAAATTTTATTCTCAGCATTGTTTTAATTGCATTCCACAAATTTAGATTTGTAATTTTTCTTCATGTTCATTTAGTTCTGTATATTGTTTTTATTTTCTGTGAGATTTCTTCCTTGATTCATGGGCTATTTTGAGATGTGTTGTTCAATTTCCAAGTGCTTGGAGATTTTTCTATTGTATTTCAGTTATTGACTTCTACTTTGATTCCATTATAGTCACAAAATAGACTCACTATTATTCAATTTTTTAAGAAATGTGTTGAGATTTTTTTGATGACTCAAGATATGATCTGTCTTTGTGGAAGTTCCACTGAGAAATCTACTTTGTCTGATATTAGTATAACCATATTGCTATTTTGGTTAATGCTTTTATTATATATGTATTTTCCTTTTTTTAACTTTCAGTTTACCTAATTTGTTATATTTGATATCAATGTCCTATGGATTGTGTCTTTTTATTTTTTAAAAATTTTTAAAAGATTGTATTTATTTATTTGACAGAGAGAGATCACAAGTAAGCAGAGAGGCAGGCAGAGAGAGAGGAGAAAGCAGACTCCCTGCTGAGCAGAGAGCCTGATGCAGGGCTCAATCCCAGGACCCTGAGACCATGACCTGAGTGGAAGGCAGAGGCTTAACCCACTGAGACACGCAGGTGTCCCAAGGGGTTGTGTCTTTTTAGCTACTCTGCCAATCTCTGTCTTATATTGGCTGTATTTGAACATTTACATTTACATTAAATGTTAGGGCTTAAATATTCCATGTTATTACCTGTTTTTTGTTTATTCCCTTTGTTTCTATTTTTTCAGCTCTTCTATCTTGTCTTCTTATGCATGACATGTACATTTTATAAAGCTTTATATTATTTATATTTTTTATTATATTGCTTTTCATAATTTTCTTACTGTTTACTCTTATTGCCATATGCACACATAACTTATCATGGCCTACTAGTATTGATATTTTATTACTTCAAGTGAAGTGTAGCAACTTACATCATTATGTTGTTTTAACCCTCCCCACTTTTTAAATATAATTGTGCTAAGTATTTGTGTACATACATTGAGCATCACATTAGATGGTGTTATCACTTTTGCTTCAACCACAAAATATGATTAAAGACATTCATGAAATAAAGTATGGTATATTATGCTTACTTCTACTTTTATGCATTCTATATGTCCTGGTTTGTTGTTAATTATTTTCTTTCTGTTTGGAGAGGTTCTTTTAGCTAGTGTTGAATGGTAGGTCTGGGAAGGAAAGAAAGTTTCTTAATTTTTCTTTGGGAATTTCTTTATTTCTTCATTATTCCTGAAGGGTAGTTTCAATGGATAAACTATTCTTTTCTCTCAGTATTTGAAAATGTTATGCCCCTTTCTTCTGGTCTCCATGGTTTCCTATGAGAAATCCACCATCATTTGAATTGTTGTTACTTTATAGAAAACGTGTTACCTGTGGCTATTTTTAATATCTTTGTCTTTAGTTTTCAGAAAATTACTTATGGTGTTTCTTGATGTGAATTTTTTTAGTTTATCTTATTTGGGGTTCACTCAACTTCTTGGATCTGTAAGTTTATGTATTTCACTAAATTTAGAATGTCTTCAGCCATTATTTCTTCAAATACTTCTTTAGGCCTACTGTTTCTCTTCTATAATTCCAATGATAAAAATGTTAGATCTTTCTTTATTGTCACACAGATCCCTGATACTGTTTATTTCCAGTCTACATCCTCATCAAAAAGAATGGTGATGGCTCAAGAATCCTACAGATTGGGGCACCTGAGAAGCTCAGTCAGTTAAGCATCTGCCTTTGGCTCAGGTCACAATCCCAGGGTCCTGGTATCAAGCCCCATATTGGGCTCTCTGCTCAGCAGGGAGCCTGCTTCTCCTCTTTGTCTGCCTCCAGCTCTGCCTACTTGTGCTCTATCAAATAAATGAGTAAAATCTTTAAAAAAGAATCCTACAAATTATTTCATTTATTGATAATAATTTTTGTTATTTTAACAATTTGGGAGATTTATGATGTAAAATTCAAGCAATACAGAGAAGTAAAAGGAACACAACAATTACTCCAAAGCCTCCCAGTGAGAAGTAGCCAGTAATAACATTTTGTAATTTGTATTTCCTTTTCCATATCTATCTGTGCATACTGACCTACAGAAGAATGAAGAAAGAACACTTTTTAAATTAACAGAAAAGTATAAATGCTGTTTTAAAAATAATTATTATTCATTTTAAATGTGTGCAACACAAACATGACTACAAATTCAAACAATGAAAAGAATGAGTGAATATGACCTTATTTTCTACCTTGTCCCTTATCAAAACCTATCTCTTGGCATCTTCGGTTAATCCATTTTTATACTTCCTTCTCCTGATATTTCAAGCATTTGCAAGGATCTGCAAACACAAATTCCTTTAAAACATTCTTTTTAAAAAATATTTTATTCATTCATTTGAGAGAAAGGGAGATGAGAGAGCATAAGCAGAGGGAGAGGCAGAGGCAGACTCCCTGGGGTGCTGGGAGCCTGACATGGAGCTAGTTCTGGGGACCTGGAGATCCTGACCTGAGCTCAAGGCAGACGCCCAACCATCTGAGCCACCCAGGTGCCCCTAAAACATTCTTATTTGACAGAGATAATAGCATACTTAAACACATTTTTTTTCCTAATGATCTATCTTTCTGATCCTCTCCTATTAATAAAAACCTGTGAGCTCTAAAGTCATTTCTGAACTTGCTCTTCCCTTCCCATTCTTCTTGGAGAAATAGACTACCATTCAAAACATGCTTTTCTATTAATATCATAGTTTTTAGATTTAACTATAAAGATACTTGTTGATGTGGTCCATTCCATTTAATTGCTGTATAATTTTCATTTTGTAAAACATACATAGAACAGTTTATTTAACCACATTTCTTCTGAAGGCTTATTTTGACCTAGGTTACCATTAAAAGCAGAGCCTGAAACAAGAGAGTCTGTGTAGGTGTGTGTATGTAGTAGTAATAGTAGTAGTAGTAGTAGTAGTAGTAGCAGCAGCAGTTTATTTCAGAAATAATTATGAGGAAAAAGAATGGGGGACAAATGAGAACACATATCCAAAATGGAATTCAAGCACCAAATGGGCATTTGCATTTTTTATTATGTTTTTCCACTTCCATTTTTTACTTCAATCAGTACTACCAATCTCCAGTATATCTGTTCTATTTCTCATTCTTACCAACTGAAAGTATTCTTATTGCTCATCATGCTCATTATCACATGAATTATCAGACTTTCAATATTTTTCCTGTTATGTGCATATAAAATGTGGAATCCAAGGGTGGTTTCATTTAGCAATCCCATGATTTGTAACTAAGGGGGTTGAACAATTTATCATGTGTTCTTTTTTTATTATGTTCAGTTAGCCAACATATAGTACATTAGTTTTTGATGTAGTGATCAATGATTCATTGGTTGCATATAACACCCAGTGCTCATCATCGCACATGCCCTCCTTAATACCCATTAGCCAGGGGTGCCTGGGTGGCTAAGTCGTTAAGCATCTGCCTTCAGCTTAGGTCATGTTCCCGGGGTCCTGGGATTGAGTCCCACATCAGGCTCCCTGTCCAATGGGAAGCCTGATTCTCCCTTTCCCATTCCCCCTGCTTGTGTTCCTTCTCTCTTTCTGTCTCTCTCTGTCATATAAATAAATAAAGTCTTAAGAAAAATACCCATCACCCAGTTGCCCCATCCCCCCAACCCCCTTCCTTTCTGTAAGCCTCAGTTTGTTTCCATAGTCTCTCCTGGTTTGTCTCCCTCCCCAATTTCTTCTTTCATGATTTGTCGCCCTCTCTAATTTCTTCCCATTCAGTTTTCTTTCCCTTCCCTGTGGTCCTCCTCACCATTCCATATGTTCCACATATGAGCGAAACCATATGATAATTTTATTTCTCTGCTTGACTTATTTCACTTAGCATAATTCCTTCCAGTTCCATCCATGTTGATGCAAATGGTGGGTGTTCATCCTCTCTAATGGCTGAGTAATATTCAATTGTATAGACGAACCACATCTTCCTTATCCATTCATCTGTTGAAGGGCATCTCAGCTCCTTCCATGGTTAGGCTTACAGACATTGCTGCTATGAACATTGGGATGTATGAGCCCCTTCTTTTCACTACATCTGTATCTTTGAGGTAAATACCTAGTAGTGCAATCGCTCGGTCATAGGGTAGCTCTACTTTTAACTTCTTGAGGAACCTCCATACTGTTTTCCAGAATGGCTATACCAGCTTGCATTCCCACCAACAGTGTAAGAGGGTTCCCTTTTCTCCACATCCT
>NW_019154107.1:30257550-30337007 GCF_002288905.1 Enhydra lutris kenyoni | reverse complement strand
TACCCCAAAGACACAGATGTAGTGAAAAGAAGGGCCATCTGTACCCCAATGTTTATAGCAACAATGGCCATGGTCGCCAAACTGGAAAGAACCAAGATGCCCTTCAACAGATGAATGGATAAGGGAGATGTGGTCCATATACACTATGGAGTATTATGCCTCCGTCAGAAAGGATGAATACCCAACTTTTGTAGCAACATGGATGGGACTGGAAGAGATTATGCTGAGTGAAATAAGTCAAGCAGAGAGAGTCAATTATCATATGGTTTCACTTATTTGTGGAGCCTAACAAATAACAAGGAGGACATGGGGAGATGGAGAGGAGAAGGGAGTTGAGGGAAATTGGAAGGGGAGATGAACCATGAGAAACTATGGACTCTGGAAAACAATCTGAGGGTTTTGAAGGGGTGGGGGGTTGGAGGTTGGAGGAACCAGGTGGTGGGTATTAGGGAGGGCACGTATTGCATGGAGCACTGGGTGTGGTGCAAAAACAATGAATACTGTTACGCTGAAAAGAAATTTTAAAAAATCTATTAAAAAATCAGAGAAGGTAGAAAAAGTAAAGACAAATGTAGATTTAAAGTAAAGGTATTGGGCATCTAGGCTCTTTCAATAGTTTGGCTATTGTGGACATTGCTGCTATAAACATTGGGGTGCATGTGCCCCTTCAGATCACTACATTTGTATCCTTGGGGTAAATACCCAGTAGTGCAATTGCTGGGTCATAGGGTAGCTCTATTTTCAATTTTTTGAGGAAGCTCCATACTTTTTTCCAGAGTGACCATGTCTATGCCAGTTTGCATTCCCACCAACAGTGTAGGAGGCTTCCCCTTCTCTGCATCCTCACCAACATCCATCAATTCCTGAATTGTTAACTTTAGCCATTCTGACTGGTGTGAGGATAAAGATGTAAAGATGTGGTATGTATGTGTGTGTACACACACACACACACACACACACACACACACACACTGGAATATCATGCAGCCATCAAAAATTGAAATCTTGCCATTTGCAATGACATGGATGGAACTAGAGTTTATTATGCTAAGTAAAATAAGCCAATCAGAAAAAGGCAATTATCATATGATCTCACTGATATGTGGAATTTGAGAAACAAGGCAGAGGATCACAGAGAAGGAGAGGAAACAATGAAATAAGATGAAACTGGAGAGGGAGACAAACCATAAGAGACTCAATTCAGGAAACAAACTGAGGGTTGCTGGAGTGGAGGGGGTGTGGGAGGGCTGGGGTGGCTGGGTGATGGATATTGGGGAAGGTGTGCTATGGTGAACACTGTGAATTGTGTAAGACTGATAAATCACAGACCTGTACCCCTAAAACAAACAATACATTATATGTTAATTTTTAAAAGTAAAGGGATTGGAGGTCAGCATCATGGTGGTGTAAGACATCCCTCATTTGCCTCCCTTTTAATAACTAAAATTCGTCATTCATTCAAAAATGAAACTGCTGTGGGAGTTGTGGGATCTGGCACTAAAGGCTAAGGGACACAGGATCAGTCTCACCCACCTGTGTAATTAGGCAGACAGACCTTGGTAGGGCCTATGGAACCGGCAGGAGCATTTGAACAGTCCCCATTCCTTCTTGGCTACAGTTGGGAAATTCCTGGAGACTGCTGACTTAGGCAGATATCTGTGGATAGATGAGAGAGCCTTTGTAGAAGTCCAGGCTTCCTGAGGAGAGCATTCAGCACTCTGTCAGAGAAAAAATAATACAAGTTTGGATTCACTGGAGAAGTAAAATGAAATTGCCAGGGCCACCCCTCCACCGAGGTGGCTTAGGAAGGAGACTGAATTACTTCTACCCTGGGAAAGGGAGTGCAGTGAGTGAGTGCCTACCTTCCACCCAGGGTATTTAGGCACTCATGCATGGGGTGGGAGGGAGGAAGGAGAATGAGAAAGTGGCAGATGAGAAGATTAGAACATTTTTAAAATTTAAATTCAATTAATTAACATATAGTGTATTACTAGTTTCAGAAGTAGAGCTCAGTGATTCATCAGTTATATATAACACCCAGTGCTCATTACATCACATGCCCTCCTTAATCCTCATCATCCTGTTACCCCATCCCTCACCCCTCTCCCCTCCTGCAACTCTGTTTGTTTCCTGTGGTTAAGAGTCTCTTGTGGTTTGTCTCCCTCTCTGGTTATATCTTGTTTTATTTTTCCCTCCCTTCCTCTATGCTCCTCTGTTTCGTCTCTTAAATTCCACATATAAATGAAATCATATCATTGTCTTTCTCTGATTGACTTATTTTGCTTTGCATAAGACCCTCTAGTTCAAGTCAATTTCATTTCTTAGTAGCTGAGTAATATTCCACTGTGTGTGTGTGTGTGTGTGTGTGTGTGTGTCTCCATTCAACTGTCAATGGACATCTGGGCTCTTTCCACAGTTTAGCTATTGTGGACATTGTTGCTATGAACACTGGGGTGCAGGTGCCCTTCGAATCACTACATTTGCAACTTTGGGATAAATACCCAGTAGTGCAATTGCTGGGTCATAGGAATATCTCTATTTTAAACTTTTTGAGGAACCTTCATTCTGTTTTCCAGAGTGGCTGCACCAGCTTGCATTTCCACCAACACTGTAAAAGTGTTCTCCACATCCTCACCAACATCTGTTTTTTCCTGACTTCTTAATTTTAGCCATTCTGACTGGTGTGAGGTGGTATCTTATTGTGGTTTTGATTTGTATTTCCCCGTCAAGTGATATTGAGCATTTTTTCATGTGTCTGTTGGCCATTTAGATGTCTTCTATGGAGAAATGTCTGTTTATGTCTTCCACCCATTTCTTGTATAGATTTTTTGTTTTTTGGGTGTTGATTTTGATAAGTTCTTTATAGATTTTGGATACTAACCTTTTATCTGATAAAACATTTCCAAAATCTTCTCCCATTCTGTACATTGTCTTTTGGTTTTGTTTACTGTTTCCTTTGCTGTGCAAAAGCTTTTTAAATTGATGAAGTCCCAATAGTTCATTTTTGCCTTTGTTTCCTTTACCTTTGGAGATGTGTCTAGATGAATATTGCTACAGCAAAGGGCAAAGAGGAATTTTTAGTAGCTGTGTCTCTTCTAGGATTTTGATGGATTCCTGTCTCACATTTGGTCTTTCATCCATGTTGAGTTTATCTTTGTGTGTGGTTTAAGAAAATGGTCCAGTTTCATTGTTCTACATGTGGCTGTCCAGTTGCCCCAACACCATTTGTTTGAAGAGACTGTCCTTTTTACATAAGATATTCTTTCCTGCTTTGTTGAGGATTAGTTGACCATAGAGCTGAGGGTCCATTTCTGGGTTCTCTATTCTGTTCCACTGATCTATGTGTCTATTTTAGTGCCAGAAACATACTGTCTTGATGATTATAGCTTTGTAATAGAGCTTGAAGTCTGGCACTGTGATGCCACCAGCTTTGGTTTCCTTTTACAAAATTCCTCTGTCATCTGGGGTCTTTTCTGGTTCCACACAAATTTTAAGATTATTTTTTCCATTTCTTTGAAAAAAATTGATTGCATTTTGATAGGGATTGCCTTAAATATGTAGATTGCTTTAGGTAACATAGACATTTTCACAAATTTGTTCTTCCAATCCATGAGCATGGAATGTTTTTCCATTTCACTGTGTCTTTTTTCAATTTCTTTCATAAGTGTTCTATACTTTTCTGAGTACACATCTTTTACCTCTTTGGTTAGATTTATTCCTAGGTATCTTATGGCTTTTGATGTAATTATAAATGGGATGAATTCCTTGATTTATCTTTCTGCTGCTTCTTTGTTGGTGACCATTGTTGGTGCATCAATTTTATATCCTGCCACTTTGTTGGATTTGTGTATCAGTTCTAGCAACTTTTGGTGAAGTCTTTCAGGTTTCTACAGAGTATCATGTAGTCTGTGAAGGGTGAACATTTGACTTCTTCTTTGCTGATTTGGATGCCTTTTATTTCTTTTTGTTGTCTGATTGCTGAGGCTAGGAATTCTAGTATTATGTTGAACAACAGTGGTGAGAGTGGTCATCCCTGTCGTGTTCCTGACCTTAGGGGAAAAGCTCACAGTTTTTCCCCATTGAGGATGGTATTGGCTGTGGTTCTTTCATATAGGGTCTTTATGATGTTGAGGTATGTTCCTCTATTCCTACTTTATTGAGTATTTTTATCAAGAAAGGATGTTGTATTTTGTCAAATGCCTTTTCTGCATCTATTGAGAGGATCATGTGGTTCTTATCCTTTCTTTTTTTAATGTGGTATTTCATGTTGATTGATTTGCAGATGTTGGACCACCCCTACAGCCCAGGAATAAATCCCACTTGGCTGTGGTGAATAATCCTTTAAGTGTACTGTTGGATCCAATTAGCCAGTGTCTTGAAAATTTTTGTGTCTGTGTTCATCAGATATATTGGTCTATGATTTTCCTTTTTAGTGGAGTCATTGTCTGGTTTTGGGATCAAGATAATGCTGGCCTCATAGAACAAGTTTGGAAATTTTCCTTCCCTTTCTATTTTCTTAAAGAGCTTCAGAAAAATAAGTATTAGTTCTTTAAATGTTTGATAGAATTCCCCTGGGAAACCATTTGGCCCTGGACTCTTGTTCTTGGGAGATTTTTTATTACTGATTCAATTTCCTTGCTGGTTATGGGTCTGTTCAGGTTCTTATTTCCTCCTGTTCCAGTTTTGGTAGTTTATAAGTTTCCAGGAATACATCCATTCCTTCCAGATTGCCTAATTTGTTGGCATATTGTTGTTTGTAATATATTCTCATAATTCTTTTTATTTCTTTGGTGTTCTTTCTAATCTCTCCTCTTTCATTTATGATTTTATTGTATTTGGGTCCTTTATCTTTTCTTTTTGATAAGTCTGGCTAGGAGTTTATTGATCTTACTAATTCTTTCAGAGACCCATCTCCTAGTTTCATTGATCTGTTCTACTGTTCTTCTGGTTTGTATTTCAATGATTTTTGCTCTAATCTTTATTATATCTCTTCTCCTGCTTGGTTTAGGTTTTATTTGATGTTCTTTCTCCATCTCCTTTAGATGGAAAGTTAGCCTGTGTATTTGAGACTTTTCTAATTTTTTTGGAAAGGCTTGTATTGCTATGTACTTCCCTCTTAGGACTCCCTTTGCTGTGTTGCAAAGGTTTTGAACAGTTTTGTTTTAAATTTCTCTTGTTTCCATGAACTTCTAAAAGTTCTTGTGTAATTTCCTGGTTGACCCATTTATTCTTTGTAGGATGCTCTTTAACCTCCAAGTATTTGAGTTCCTTCCAAATCTCTTGTGATTGAGTTCAACTTTGAAAGCACTGTGGTCTGAAAATATGTAGGGACTAATCCCAATCTTCTGATACTTGTTGAGACCTGATTTCTGATCTAGCATGTGATCTGTTCTGAAGAATATTCCATGTGCACTGGAGAAGAATGTGTATTCTGTTGCTTTAGGATGGAATGCTCTGAATATATCTGTGAAGTCCATCTGGTCCAGTGTGTCATTCAAAGCCCTTGTTTCCTTGTTGATCTTCGGCTTAAGTGATCTGTCCATTGTTGTGAGTGAGGTGTTAAAGTCCCCTACTATTATTGTACTATTATCAATTTGTTTCATAAATTTTATTATTAGTTGGTTTATATAATTGGCTGCTCCCAAGTTAGGAGCATACTATAAGGATTGCTACCCCAGCTTTCTTTTGATGTCCATTAGCATGCTAAATGGTTCTCCACACCTCACTTTCAATCTGGAAGTGTCTTTGAGTCTAAGATGTGTCTCTTGTAGACAGCATATGGATGGGTCTTGCTTTTTTATCCAATCTGACTCCCTATGTCTTTTGATTGGAGCATTTAGTCCACCTACATTCAGAGTAATTAAGAAAGATAAGAATTTAGTGTCATTGAATTACCTGTAAAGTCACTGTGTCTGTGTATTGTCTCTGTTCCTTTCTGGTCTATGTTATTTTGGGGCTCTCTCTTTGCTTAAAGGATTAAAGGGATACAATTCTTGCTGACTCCATTCAGACCTCCAGTAGGAAGTCTGAACAAAACCCTTTGGGAAACCTCACCCAAAGATCTCCCCATCTGACCTATGGGTACCCCAAATTTCCCAGATTAAACCTATACCTATCCCCACTCTATGTCAGGCTCCTTGTGTGTCCTTCTGAGTGTGGTGGCAAGATCAAGGTGTCTTACACAGCAAGTGTGCTCAGAAAATAGGATATGGTCTTTGGGCAAGAGCAAAACCACAAACTTGAATTTTAGTGCCACCTTATAGAAAACAAAAGAGGTTTCCAATAGCCAGTATGGTGTATTTTAAGCTGGAGAGAAGACATACAAGCTTATGAATTCTACCACAAAAGGAAGTGAAATGTGTGAAGCAGGTGTATCCATACAAGGGGAGAAATTCACAGATACAAGCAGAACTAATTAAAAAAAAAACCCTCCCAACTGAGGACAAGTAGTAAAGATTAGAGGAGGTGACTGCTACTTCAAATGTAAAACAACAACAACAAAAGCCACCAAGACTGAAGAATCATGGAAATATGAAAAGAAAATTGTCCTCCATTAACAGAAATCAGATACTTGAATTCCGTGATCTACCCAATAAAAAATTCAAAATAGATGTTTTGAGGCAACTCAATGAGCTATAAGAAAACACAGAAAGACAGAGGGGAGTTAAAATGGTGGAGAAGTAGGGGGACCCTATTCTTGCCTCATCCCTCAAACACAGCTAGATAAACACCAAAACATTCTGAACACCCAGAAAATCTGTATAGGGACTGAGAGAACAAACTCCAAAACTGGAGGGAGAAAAGAGACCACATAGAGGAAGGTAGGAGATGTGGATATTTGATTTTGGGGAGAAGAGAATCACAGATGCTACAGAGGGGAGGGAGCAATGGTTAGAGAGAGCAACAAGGGAAAATAAATCCCTATGGGAAGACAAATAAAGTTAGCAGCAGATTTCTCCATGGAATTTGGCAGACCAGAAGAAAGTGGCATGACATATTCAGTACGCTGAATGGGAAAACTATGCAGCCAAGAATACTTTACGTAGCAAGGCTGTCATACAGAATAGAAGGAGAGGTAAAGATTTTCCCAGACAAGCAAAAATGAGAGGAATTCGTGACCACTAAACCAGCACTGCAAAGACTATTAGAGGGGGCTCCACTCCCTGAGTGGGAAAGAAAGACCAAAACCAACAAAGACTAGAAAGGAATGGAGAAAATCTCCTAAACACCAAATTTAAAGGTAATATAATGGCACTAAGTTTATATCTATCACTCTGAATTCATTCATATAATCACTCTGAATGTAAATGGACTAAATGCTCCAATCAAAAGACATAGGGTATCAGAATGAATAATAATAATAATAAAAACAAGACCCATCTATAGGGTCTCTACAAGAGACTCATTTTAGACCTAACAACACCTGCATATCGAAAGTGGAGGGATGGAGAACCATCTGTCATGCTAATGGACATCAAAAGAAAGCTGGAGTAGCCATTCATATATCAGACAAGCTAGATTTTAAGCCAAAGAATGTAACAAGACATGAAGAAGGACACTGTATCATAATAAAGTGGTCTATCCAATAAGAAGATATAACAATTGTAAATATTTATGCCCACAACATGGCAGGGCCCAAATATAGAAATCAATTAATAACAAATGTAAAGAAACTCATTGATAATAACACAATAATAGTAGGGGACTTTAACACTCCACTCATAGCAATGGACGGATCATCTAATCAGAGGATCAATAAGGAAACAAGGCTTTGGATGAGACACTTGACCAGATGAATTTAACAGATATATTCAGAACATTTCATCCTAAAGCAGCAGAACACACATTCTTTTTGAGTGCACATGGAACATTCTCCAGAATAGATCACATACTATCAGATCTCAGAAAGTACAAGTGATTGAGATCATACAAATTTATATTTTCAGACCACAGTGCTGTGAAACTAGAAGACAACCACAAGAAAAAATTTGGACAGACCACAAATAAATAAATGGTGGTTAAAGGACATCACACTAAAGAATGAATGGAAATGTTGAAAAAGAAAAACAAAACTGGGGCATCATGTTGCCTGGTTTCAAGCTTTGCTACAAGGCTGTGATCACCAAGACAGCATGGTACTGACAAAAAAACAGACACATAGACCAGTGGAACAGAGTGGAGAGTCCAGATATGGACCCGCAATTCTATGGTCAAATAATCTTTGACAAAGCAGGAAAAAATATACATTGGAAAAAAGACAGTCTCTTCAATAATGGTACTGGGAAAATAAGACAGCTATATATAGAAAAATGAAACTTGACCATTCTGTTATACCATAGACAAAAATAAACTTGAAATTGATAAAAGACCTCAATTGAGGCAAGAATCTATCAAAATCCTAGAGGAAAACATAGGCAATAACCTCTTCAACATCATCCACAACAACTTCTTTCAAGACACATCTCCAAAGGCAAAGGAAACAAAAGCTAAAATGAACTTTTGTGACTTCATCAAGATACAAAGCTTATGCACAGGAAAGGAAACAGTCAAGAAAACAAAGATCCAACCCACAGAATGGGAGAAGATATTTGCAAATGACATTACAGACAAACGGCTGATATCCAAGGTCTATAAAGAACTCCTCAAACTGAACACTCAAAAAACAATCACATCAAACAATGGGCAGAAGACATGAACAGACACTTCCCCAATGAAGACATACAGATGGCTAACAGACACATGAAAAAATGTTCATCATCATTAGCCATCAGGGAGATTCAAATCAAAACCACATTGACATACCACCTTACACCAGTTAGAATGGCCAAAATTAACAAGATAGTAAACAACAAGTGTTAGAGAGGATGTGGAGGAAGGGAAACCCTCTTACACTGTTGGTGGGAATGAAAGTTGGTTAAGCCACTTTGGAAAACAGTGTGGAGATTCCTTAAGAAATTAAAAATGGAGCTACCCTATGACCCTGCAATTGCACTACTGGATATTTACCCCAAAGATACAGATGTAGTGAAAAGAAGGGCTATCTGTACCCCAATGTTTATAGCAGCAATGGCCACAGTCGCCAAACTGTGGAAGAACCAAGATGCCCTTCAATGGACAAATGGATAAAGAAAATATGGTCCATATATACAATGAAATATTATGCCTCCATCAGAAAGGATGAATACCCAACTTTTGTATCAACATGGACAGGACTGGAGGAGATTATGCTGAGTGAAATAAGTCAAGCAGAGAGAGTCAATTATCATATGGTTTCACTTATTTGTGGAGCATAACAAATAGCATGGAGGACAAGGGGAGATGGAGAGGAGAAGGGAGTTGAGGGAAATTGGAAGGGGAGGTGAACCATGAGAGACTATGGACTCTGAAAAACAATCTGAGGGGTTTGAAGAGGCAGGAGGTGGGAGGTTGGGGGAACCAGGTGGTGGGTATTAGAGAGGGCATGGATTGCATGGAGCACTGGGTGTGGTGCAAAAACAATGAATACTGTTACGCTGAAAAGAAATTTAAAAATAAATAAATAAATAAATAAATAAATGATGTTAGAGCAATTGTGCATCCATAGTAAAAAAAAAAAATCATTACACTAAACTTGACACCTATACAAAAGGTAACTCTAAATACATCATGGACTTAAGTGTAAAATAGGAAACTATTACAATTCTTTTTTTTTTTTTAAATGGGAGAAGGGGTGCCTGGGTGGCTCAGTCAATTAAGCATCTGCCTTTGGCTTGGGTCATGATCCCAGGGTCCTGGGATTAAGCCCTGGGTCAGGCTCCCTGCTCAGTAGGGAGTGTGCTTCTCCCTCTCTCTCTCTTTTTCTTCCCCTCCCCTTGCTTATGCTATCTCGCTCATTTGCTCTCTATCTCAAAATAGAATAAATAAAATCTTTAAAAAAATAAAAAATGGTAAAAAATCACCAGTATCTACAACTTGGTGACATATTCTTAGACTTGATACTAAAAACATGATATGTAAAGAAAAAGCAGATAAACTGAATTTCATCAAATTTTAAGCTTATTCATTGTAAAAGACTCCTTTAAGAGGATAAAAAAACAAATTACCAACTGAGAGAAAAAATTTGCAAACAACATATCTGACAAAGGATTTGTGTCTTAAATATTTGTGTCTTAAATAACTCAAAATTCAACACTAAAAACAAATGATCCAAATAGAAAATGTGAAAATGACATGCACAAACATTTCACCAAAGACCATAAGAAATGTCAAATAAGGATGTGAAAAATGTTCAATATCATTAAATGAAGCAGATATGGAAATTAAACCACAATGTCATATCATTATACCTACCAGAATGAGTAAAATTAAAGAAAAAAGTGGTATCATGAAATGCTGGCAAGGATTTGGAAAAACTAGATCATTCCTACATTGCTGAAGGCAGTAAAGTAGTCTGACAATTTCTTTTATTTTTTTATTTAAAAAAATTTTAATTCAAATTTGATTTAGTTAACATATACTGTATTCTTAGTTTCAAGGGTAGAACTTAGTGATTCATCAGTTGTATATAACACTCAGTGCTTATTATGTCAAGTGCCCTCCTTAATGTCCATCACCCAATTACCCCAGTCCTCCACCTACCTCTCCTCCAGCAACCCTCAGTTTGTTTCCTAGAGTTAAGAGTCTCTTATGGTTTGTCTCCCTCTCTGCTTTTATCTTATTTTATTTTTCCTTCCCTTCCCCTATGATGATGTTTTGTTTCTTAAATTCCACATATGAGTGAAATCATATGATATTTGTCTTCTCTGACTGACTTATTTCACTTAGCATAATAACCTCTAGTTCCATCCATGTCATCACAAATGGCAAGATTTCATTGTTTTTGATGTTTGCATAATATTTTATATATATATATATATATATATATATATATACACATCTTCTTTTTTTCAGCAATAATAATATTTTTTATTTTAAAAGTTGTTTCCTAATTAGTATCCTTTTTTTTTTAATTTCTTTTCAGCGTAACAGTATTCATTGTTTTTGCACCACACACACATCTTCTTTATCCATTCATCTTTCAATGGACATCTACACTCTTCCCATAATTTGGCTATTGTGGACCTTGCTACTATAAACATTGAGGTGCATGTGCCCCTTCAAGTAGTTATTTTTGTATCCTTTAGGTAAATACCTAGTAGTGCAATTGCTGGGTCATAGGGCAGTTCTATTTTTAACTTTTTGAGGAACCTCCATACTGTTTGCAGAGTGTCTGCACCAGTTTGCATTCCTATCAACAGTGTAAGAGGGTTCCCCTTTCTCTGCATCCTGGCCAACATCCGTTGTTTCCTGAGTTGTTAATTTTAGCCATTCGGACTGGTATGAGGTGGTATCTCATTGTGGTTTTGATTTGTAGTTCCCTGATAGCGAGTAATGTTCAGCATTTTTTCATGTGTCTGTTAGCCATTTTGATGTCTTCTTTGGGGAAATGTCTGTTCAATTCTTCTGGCCACTTCTTGACCGGATTTTGGGGGTTTTTTGTTGTTGTTGTTGTTTGGGTGTCGAGCTTGATACATTCTTTATAGATTTTGGATACTAGATTTTATGTGATATGTCATTTGTGAATATCTTCTCCCATTCCATAGGTTGCCTTTTAGTTTTGTTAATTGTTTCTTTTGCTATTCAAAGTCTTTTTATCCTGATGAAGTTCCAGTAGTTCATTTAGCTTTTGTTTTCCTTGCCTCCTAAGATATATCTAGCAAGAAGTTGTTGCCGCCATGGTCAAAGTTGCTGCCTGTGTTCTCCTCTAGGATTTTGATGGATTCCTGTCTCACAATTAGGCCCCTCATCCATTCAGAATTTATTTTTATGTATGATATAAGAAAGTGGTCTAGTGTCTGATTGCTGAGGCTAGGACTTTTAATATTATGTTGAACAACAGTGGTGAGAGTGGGCATCCCTGTTGTGTTCCTGACCTTAGGGGAAAAGCTTGCAATTTTTTCCCCATTTAGGATGGTATTAGCTGTGGGTCTTTGATATAGGGTTTTTTGATGTTGAGGTATGTTCCTCTATTCCCACTTTGTTGAGAGTTTTTATCAGGAAAGGATGCTGTATTTTGTCAAATGCCTTTTTATACATCTATTGAGAGGATCGTGTGGCTGTAATCCTTTCTTTTATTAATGTGGTGTATCATGTTGATTGATTTGCAGATATTGGGCCACCCCTGCAGCCCAGGAATAAATCCCATTTGGCTGTGGTGAATAATCCTTTAAATGTACTGTTGGATTCAATTAGCCGGTGTCTTGTTGAGAATTTTTGCACCCATGTTCATCAGGGATATTGGTTTATAATTCTCCTTTTTAGCGGGATCTGTCTGGTTTTGGGATCAAGGTTCATTGATTTCCTTTCTCATGCTGGATTTAGTCTTCATTTCTGTTCTTTCTCCAGCTCCTTTAGGTGTAAGGATGGGTTGTATATTTGAGACTCTTCTTGCTTCTTGAGGAAGACCTATATTGCTATATACTTCCCTCTTAGGACTGCCTTTGCTGCATCCCAAAGGTTCTGGACTGTCCTGCTTTCATTTTCATTTGTTTCCATGTATTTTTTAAAATTCTTCTTTAATTTCCTGTTTGACCCATTCATTCTTTAGTAGGATGTTCTTTAATCTCCATGCATTTCCCAATTGTGGTCTTTCCCAATTTTTTCTTGTGCTTGATTTCAAGTTTCATAGCATTGTGTTTGAAAATATGCATGGTATGATCTATTATTATATTATTATCAATGAGTTTCTTTAAGTTTCTTATTAATTGATTAATGTATTTTCCTGATCCCAAGTTAAGAGTAAAATATTTACAATTGTTAGATCTTGTTGGATTAACTCCTTTATTATGATATGGTGCCCTGCTTCATCTCTTATTAGAGTCTTTGGTTTAACATCTGGTTTGTCTAATATAAGGTTGGCTACTCCAACTTTCTTTTGATGTCCAATAGCATGATAAGTGGTTCTCCACCCCCTTACTTTCAATCTGGAGGTGTCTTTGGGTCTAAAATGAGTGTCTTGTAAGCAGTATATCAATAGGTCTTGTTTTTTTTTTTTTTTATCCATCCTGATAAACTATGTCTTTTGATTGTGGAGTATTTAGTTCATTTCCATTCAGAGAAACTATTGAAAGATATGAATTTAGTGCAATTGTATTACCTGTAAAGTCACTGTTCCTCTAGACTGTTTCTATTCCTTTCTAGTCTTTGTTACTTTTCATCTCTCTTTTTGATCAACCGGTTCCCTTAAATATTTCTTGCTGGCTGGTTTAATGTGCACAAACTCCTATAGTTTTAGTTTGTCTTGGAAACTCTTATCTCTCCTTCTATTCTGAATGACAGTCTTGCTAGATAAAGTAATCTTGGCTGCATATTTTTTCTCATTTAGCATGTTGAATATATCATGCCAGTCCTTTCTGGCCTGCCCGGGCTGTGTGGACAGGTCTGCAGCCAGCCTTATTTGTCTACCCTTGTACATTAAGGACATTTTCTACTGAGCTGCTTTCAGAATTCTCTCTTTATCTTTGTATTTTTCAAGTTTCACTATGATATGTCATCGTGTTGATCTGTTTTTGTTGGATTTGTGGGGAGTCCTCTGTGCCTCTTGGATATGAATGCTTGTTTCGTTCCCCAAATTAGGGAAGTTCTCAGCTATACTTTGTTCAAATAAACCTTCTGCCTCTTTTTTCTGCTCTTCTTCTTCTGGAACTCCTATAATATAGATATTATTTTACTTTATAGAATCATTGTACTCCCTCAGTCTACCTTCATGATCTAATAGTTTTCTTTTTCTCTTCTTCTTAGCTTCCTTATTTTCCACAATTTTATCTTCTATATCACCTATCCTCTCCTCTGCTTCTTCAACCCCTGTAGTGATTATATCCAGTCTGTTTTTCATCTCAGTTATAGCATTTTTTATTTCATCCTGAATAGTATTTATGTTTTTTATCTGTGCAGCCAGGGTTTCTCTGATGTCTTTTATGCTTTTCTCAAGTCCAACTGGTAGTCTTTTGACTGTTGAACTAAGTCATTGTTCAGATATATTGCCTATATCTGTCTTGAGCATGTCCCTGACTGTGATATCTTACTGAACTTTCTTTTGAGGGGAATTCTTCCATTTTGTCATTTTGGCTAAGTTTCTATCTTTTAAGTGTAATGAAAACTTGCTATGTTTCCTGCACTTCAGGATAATGCTATAATGCAAAGAGGTCATACACTGGCCAGGGCCTGGCACTTCAGGAAACATTTCTGGTATATACTGTGTGCCCTCTGCTGTTGTGTTTCGGCTGCTCTTTGCCCCTGGTCTGCCCTCTGCAGCATTCCAGGGAAGAGTGTTTGGACCTTTATCTAGGCTTTGATTTCTTTGTTAAAGAAAGCCTGAAAAAAAAAAGAAAGAGAGAAAAAGAAAACAAAAACACTTGATCAGAAAAAAAGGAAAAGTGAGAGAGAAAAGGAAATGAAGGAGAAAGAAACAACCACCACCAACAACAAACTATGAGCCTGTTAACAAAAAGGGAAAAAAAGAATACAAGAAAAAAAAGTACAATCTTGTCCTATTTCCACCAGAACTGAGGGGACAGTGTGATGCACTGTATGATTAGTAGACTTGGTGCATGTGGCATGTTGCCTGTGTTACCCCTCTGGGGGAGAGGCCCACTGTGCTGGCTCAGAGTCAATCTTGCCCCAGTTAAAAAGACACTTGCCAAACACAGTGGGGTGGGGTTTGATGTAAATGGTTCCTGTCTCCACTGGGAGCTGCTGTATTGCTCTTTGAAGTCTGACCTAGTTAGTAGAGATAGTAAAACAGAGCTACCCCATCCTCTCGTGCCCAGACAGGGGATCTCACACCCCCACTGTTCAGGAAGCCCACACAGAAAGGCAAGGACCATCAGGATGCCCAGCAAAACAGCTCTCATGGATTTTATCTTTGTCATGTGGCTGTGATTCAAAACTTTAAATCAGCACCTCTCAGATATGTTCCCTCCTCCAGATTAGAACCTCTCTGTGCTCTGACCAGTGCCCTTTGCCCCACAAAAACAGTCACACACCTGTGCAGTGCACAGAATCTATGGTTTAGACAACAAAAAACAGCAGCAGGTTATACACCCAAAGCACTGCCTCTGTGTGCTGTTTGCTGGCACCTGCAGGGTCTTTTGTCCTTGGAAAAGCAAATACCCTCTTCCAAATGCTCCAGGAAGGGGAACAGTCTCTCCCAATGCAACCCGGGGGATCCCTACACAACTTTTGTGTGCACCCTGGGGCCAGAGCCATCCTTCTCTCTAGGAGCTCACATTACAGCTCCACTCTAGTGAAATTCTTGCACTTCCAAAAGCTCAGAGTTTGAGCTACACTCACTGTTTGTAGAAAACTTGAGCCATTCAGTTCCTCTAGCTGCCCAGGCTGTGATCTGAGAGGTTTTCTTCTGCAAATACACTGTACTCTCTCAAACCCTCTCTCCCTTTTCTTTCCCTATGGAAAGGGTTCCTTCCCCTCTGCAGCATGGCAGCTTTTCTCTTCCCTAATTCACTTCCATACACTTCACACCTGCCATGCTGTCTCCCTCCAACCATGAAAATCCTTCTTTCAATCCTGAGATTGACTTAATGGGTGTTCCAAGTGATCTGATATCAGTACACCTGTGTTTCAGGGACAAGGAATGCCCGGGGTCCCCCTACTTCTCTGTCATCTTAACTCTTTCCCCCTAAAAATTTTTTTTAAAACTCAACACAAAAATTAAAACGGTACTCCAAAAGTTACATTTCTAATACAAATTAATGCTGTGGAGGAAAAATATCAAACAAAAAATAAATAAATGAGACAGAAAGAAACAAATAGCTAAATGAAAAAATTAAATCCACCTATATAAGCACTTTAAATTCCAATGGATTAATCACTCTAATAAAATAAGAGATTATTAGAATGGATTAAAATAAAACATGATCCAACTATATGCAGCCAACAAAAAACCATTTTGGATACAAAAACATTAAAAGGTCAAAAGAGAAAGGATGGACAAAGATATACCAGGAAAACAGTAAGGAAAAGAGAACTTGAATGACTATATAAATATTGAAAATATACGTAGAGACAAAAATATAACCAGAGTCAAAGAGGTGCATTTTATAATGATAAAAGGGTCAATTCATCAAAAAGATAAAACAAATTTTACAATATACACATCTAATAGCAAAGGGTGAAATACAGGAAGCAAAAAGTAGAATAAAAGACTTTCTCCCTATAAAGGAAGAAATGTACTGTTTGCCAATAACATTCAGAGTTTTCAATATCTCACTCTCAATAATGAACAGGAAACCTAGACTGAAAATCAGCAGAGTTATATAAGACTTGAACAACACTATTATCTAACTTGACCTGACATCTATAAGAGATTCACCCTAACAACAGCAGACTATACATTCTTAAATGTACATTAACCATTATCCAAAAGAGACCATAAAACAAATCTTAATAAATATAAAGGGATTGAAATCATACAAACTGTGTTCTCTGACCACAAAGCAGTTAGAAATCAGCAAAAGATGGAAATTTTGGAAACTCACAAATATTTGGAAATTAAAGAAAACACATTTCTAAATAATCCATATATCACGGAGAAATCACAATAGAAATTTAGAGTTTGAAATGAGTAAAAATGAAAACACAACATATCAAAATTTATGGGAAGCCATATTTAAGGCACACAGTTAGCTGTAAATATCTATATTAAAAAAGAGTAAAGATCTCAAATCTATAACCTGACAGTCCACCTCGAGAAACTGAAAAAAGAACAAACTAAAATCAAAGAAAGCAGAAGGAATACAATAATAAAGTTTAGATTGGAAACAAATAAAATAGAGAATAGAAAGGTAATGATGAAATCAACTAAACCAAAAGTTGATTTTTTTGAAAATGTAAGTTTGCAGACTGAGGAATAAAAAAGAAGACTCAAATTGCTAAAATCAGAGATGAAAAAGGGACCATTATTACCATCCTCACAGAAATAAGAAAGAATTATGAGGTAAGACCATGAACAACTTATGCCAACAAATTAGATAAGTTAGATGAAGTTGACAAATTTCTATAAAAACACAAATTACTGAAACTGAGTCAAGAATACATTTAAAAACCCACATTTATATGTAATAAGTAAATAAGTTAAATGAGTAATTAAAAATCTTCATAAATGGAAAATCTTAAGCCCAAATCATTTCACTGATAAATTATAAAAAAATCATTTAAAAAGGAGATGTTACTAATAATCCACAAACCTGTAGAAGATATAAGAGGAACAGCCCTCAGCTCATTTTAAGAGACCAGCATTATCATAGAAAAACAAAAGACATCACAGGAAAAGAAATTTGCAGGAGTGATGTCAGCAAAATGGCCAAGTAAGACATCCCTTGTGCATATCCCCTCCTCAGCAATAATTTGACATCCATCCCACAGACAAAAGTGCCGTTGTGGGAGCTTTGGGTTTGAAGTAGGAGATTGTGAGACGCCAGTGCTATCCAAACCCAAGAATATCTGTTTCAAAAAGGCAGGCTCACAACCAGTTGGCTGATCTGATGAGCATGGTCCTAGTTACAGAAATGAAAACAGTTCCATATCACTGAGAACTCGGTTATAGCCCTGTATGGCTTTGAGTATATCACTAGTACCATATACCAAAGGATATAGGAGGGATCATACCCACCCATGCTCTGGGTAATAGACATATAGACTTTAGTCCTGCCTATGGACTCTAAAGTGTCCCGTGACATGGCTCCGTGTCCTCTCAGCCACAGTCTGGGAGCCCCTGGAGGTAAGCTTTCCAAACTCAGTCAGACTATAGATTCTGAATGTGCCCTGTAACTGAGCTCCAGCTCATCTCAGCAACAGTCTGTGAATAGTCTTGCTGGCACAGGGACTCTGCAGGAAACACTCCAATCTGCACTCCCTGAGATCCTGAAAGGGCCTATAATTTACTCCAACTTATCCATAGCAACAGTCAGCCATCTGCCAATAGTTCTGAGATCCCAAGGTCCCAGCTGAAAACACTCCTATCTGTGCCCATATAGATCTTAAAAGGGCTCTATACTTGGTTCCAAACCTTTACAGCCATAGTCCATGAGAAGTTCTGCTGGGATAGGGATCATGCAGGAAACACATATACTTGTATCTCTGGAGATCCTGAAATGTCCCTAACCTTAGCTTCAGCCCCTCTGAACATAGGGACCAGTCTAGCCCACTCAAGAACCTTGTGGGAGACAAGCCCTTTTGTGCCTGCAAGAGCCAGGTCCACATCCTTCAAACTTGGGTGTGGAACCTGAAACAGCCTGGGACTTTGGTTCAAGACACTCTCGGCCACTGTCCAGAGCCAGTCATTCCCACCCAGGGAACTATTCAGTAACCAGGAAGGAGCCATCCCAGGGACCTGGAGGGAGCAACACATGTCATGCACATGATAATAGGCCCACTGGAAAGGACTCAACTGTAGACTCTGGAATGAACATTTGTTCCAGAACCAAATTACTGAATAAGGTACTAGAAGCAGTCTATCCACCAAGGGATCAGATCAGATCCACACCCACCCAAGCCCATAGTCACAAGTCCACCAACTGTGGATGCCACTACAGACCCAGCAACAGCCTTAAACCTGGCCCAAACCCACCACAACTGTGATTTCAGAGGTAAAGCATAGGAAGTAAGTAAGGAAAAGACAGGATACTGTCTATACCTGCTGAAACCAGTATGCAAATACTTTAGGCACCAATGCAAGGCTGCATGTATCATGAAAATTCAGGTAACTATGACACCACCAAAGGAAACTGCTAAAATTTCAGCAACTGATTCCAAAGAAATGGAGATCTGCAATTTGTATGACAAAAATTTCAAAATAATCATCTTACAAAACTGAATAAAATGCAGGGGAACACAGAGAGACAACAAGAGGATAGTAGGGAAATTATGCATGAACAAAATGAGAAGTTTAATAAAGAAATAAAACCATTAAAAAGGCAACAAAAAAAAAGATCCTGGGGCTGAAGAATACAAAGACAAAACTAGAAAAATCAATAGAGAACTTCAATAAGACTTGATTATGCAGAAGAAAGAGAGCTTCAACAACAAACTTAGTGATGCAGAAGAAGAAGAGACTTGAAGATTGTTTAAAATTTGCCAGTTAGAGGAAAAACAACAACAAAACAACAGTGAAGAAAGCCTACATGCATTATGGAACAGCATCAAGAGACTGATCATTTGCATCCTCGAAGGCCAAAAAGGAGAAACGACAGAAAGGGGAAAATTTCTTTTGCCAAATCTTGGGAAAGATGGACATTCAGGTACAGGAAGCTGAAAGGACTCCAAGAAAGATCAACCCAAAGATTACTCTGAGACACATTATAACTAAAATGTTAAAGGTCAAAAAGAAGGATTTTTTCAAAGATTTACTTATTTGAGAGAGAGAGAGAGAGAGAGAAAGCAAGTGGGGGAAGGGGTAGAGGAAGAGGGAGATAGTGAAGCAGACTCCCAGCTGAGTGCAGAGCCTGACATGGGTCTTGATCTCACACCCTGAGGTCATAACCTGAGCCAAAACTAAGAGTCAGATACTCAAGTGACTGCCACCCAGGCAACCCACAAAGAAAAGGAATTTTGAAAGCAGCAAGTATCATCGCAAATTAGGGAACCACTATAAGACTATTAGTGGATTTCTCTGCAGAAACTTTGCAGACAAGGAGGGAGTATAATGATATAGTCAAAGTGTTGAAAGATACCCAACAAATTTTCCATCAGAAAAGACTAAGGGAAAAAGACATTCCCAGGCAAACAAAAGCTAAGGGAGATCATCACCACTAGACTTGTCTTACAAGAAATGGTAAAGGGAGTTCTTCAAGTCAAAATTCAAATCAAAATTTCAAAATATGAAAATATACAAAAGTGTAAAATTCATCAGCAATGGTAAATAGATGTCAAATTCAGAATACTCTAATATTGTAAGGGTGATGTGTATCACTTCTATCTCTAGTACACAAGCTAAAAAGTATTAGAAATAGTTATAGCGTAATAACTTGTTAACAGATGGACAATGTAAAAAGATGTAAAGTTTGGGATGCCTGGGTGGCTCAGTGGGTTAGGCCTCTGCCTTCAGCTCAGGTCATGATCTCAGGGTCCTGGGATCGAGTCCCACATCGGGCTCTCTGCTCAGCGGGGAGCCTGCTTCCTCCTCTCTCTCTCTCTCTCTCTCTCTGCCTGCCTCTCTGCCTACTAGTGATCTCTCTCTGTCAAATAAATCAGTAAAATCTTTTTAAAAAGATGTAAAGTTTGACATCAAAGGCTTAAAATGTAAGGAGAGGAGATGTGCAAGTGTAGTTTTTGTGTGCAATTGAAGGTAAGTTGTTATCAGCTTAAAATAGACTTTGTGAATATGTTTCATGTAAGCCTCATGGTAATCACAAAGAAAAAAAGCCTATATTGGTTACCTAAAATATAAAGAGAAAGGAATTAAAGTATACCCACAAACAAAAATAAATTACAAAGGAAGACAATAAGAGAAGAAGGAATAAAGGAACTAAAAAAAAAAGTAGAAGAAATTAACAAGGGGTTCCCAACCATGGTGGCAATGTAGGAAGATTCTGAATAACCTCCCTCATGGAACACACCAAATTACACCTTTCAATAGAACAGTTCATCCTGAAGAAGAACAGAGGACTGACTGAATATCTACTGAACAACCAAAGATAAAGAGAATGACAAGAGAACAGCATGAGAGAGGGAGACATGGTAACAAAGGTAACCACCCCCCAAAGCTGTGAATGGCAGTGAGGAGGGATAGTACTCTAACAGTGGGACCACAGTAACACTGGAGAACTCCAAGTATTGATGTCAACACAGACTCTGTGTCCAACAGTTCTTAACATATTTGAGGACTCCTCTTTCCTCAGTGGTCAAGTAACTGAATAAATAATCATAAGTCCATTTAGAAAAACTGAAATAGTCATTACTGTACACAGTTATCATGTTGTTTTAGAGACTTGGCCTCCTCTTTAGTCAGTAGATTTAAGGATCTAAAAACTAGCTTAGGTCTGGAAATTGGACAGGAGTTTGTGCCTTTTTTTTTTTTTTTTTAACTTGAGTTATTGCCCTCAACCTCTAGGTTGGATAACCTAGATTTTTTTTCCCCTGCGGACACAAATTTAGTATCTTTGTCAGCTGTTCATCTATTTTCCCACCAGGGCATCATGTTCTATTAATTATCTCCATAACTCTTTATATATTAGACTTTCCTGGATGTCCTTGTGACCTTGACTATCATTATGGTAATATGAACCCTTGGCTTCTGGTAGTTAAGAGCTGTCACCTTGCCTCTGTTGTTTCAGAGTCCTATATTCCCAATGTTATCCACAGCCAAACTCTTTAACAGAATCTCCTATAGCTATTGATGGCCTATAAAGGAGAGTCACTACTAAACTTAGTACTAATTCCAGTGTCTCCTTTGGCAGTATATTCTTTATAGCTTTGGTAAATGGTATTTCCTCTGGTCTTTTGCATGGAATGTAATCTTTGAGAAGGGCTTCTGTCCATACATAGTATATCTGGTCCAGCCTGTCCTTATCCCTGAGCCCATTAATCCTTTCCTTCATCATATCCCACAACAATTATGATATTTCAGTTTACTTAGCATAAGTCATTATGTTTTCAATGATTCTTGGACTCTTTCTACTAATGGATCTGTACTATTTACTTTTATCATTACCAGTGTATTAAGTTTCATATCTTAGAAGAGCACTTCCATGTCAACTCTTGGTTATATAATTTTAAGTTATTGCTCCCTGATCAGGCACCCTATATTATAAAATAGAGTTCCATTCATACTCCCCCAACTCCTTTCAGTATATAGACTAGGTTTTACAATTTCTTTGATATATATCTCATTTCCTTTCAAATAAACTAGATTATTCCCCAGATGGGTTGTGCTATCACTTAACTCCAGATGTAAGTCTAGTGATCAGAAGAGAAGGTGGCCTATCCCATGGCTTAGAGTCTCAGTAATGCCTTAATTGGAGCTTCACTGCCTTTGAGGTTCAGCCACTTTAAATCCGAGGCTTGTTCTGCTTGGCTTTCTCTTCCCTGTTACTCTAACAGATGAAAGTTTCTTTGTATTATACCAAAGATGCCTTCTGTTCCTCACATTTGGCTTTAACTTGCCTGTTACTCACTCTCAACTGTTCATTATTTTTCTAGTGATTATTGATGATGCTATAATAGCTATCTAATCCCATTATTGTTGAAATTACTATTTTAGGGGCACCTGGGTGGCTTAGTCAGTTAAGTATCTGACTCTTAATTTTGGCTCTGGTCATGATCTCATGGGTCATGGTATTGAGCCCCACGTCGGGCTCCACACTCACTGGGGAGTCTCCTTGTTATTCTTTCTCCCTCTGCCCCTCCCCCCACTTGTGTGCTCTGTTTCTGTCTCAAACAAATGAATAAAATTTTAAAAATATTACTATTTTATCCATAAATCCTAAACAACTGGTATGCCTGTTATGCATTCCCTTCCATTCTAATTCCCCACCAATGAAAGTTTTATTAACTATACCACAACTTCGTTCCATCTGTGCTCCACCTACACCAGTGATAAAATTCTCATTGTAAGCTGAGTGGTCACTGATCCAGCTCCAAATGCCTTTCTTAAAGAAATCAGAGCACTCCTCTTCTAGTTCCAACAGTCACAGATTGGGTTCATTGGAAGTAGAAGTGAGATTAAGTTGAAGATAAAAGGTATTTATCATGCATCATTCTCTGTGAAGAGAGGAGAAAGGAAGTGGGATTGGGCATAGGGATGTTTAACTGTGGTGTAGTTCCAACATAGCCTTGGACAACCCATCAGGGAGCTCTGGAGCAAGTACTGTCCTTGACAGTGCCCCCGTTTGGGTCCAGATAATCAGACCTTTATACCTCTGCCTCGCTCAGTCATCAGATGCGGACTACCAGGGTAAGGGTGTAACCTTTGAGAATGGTGGCTTTCTGTAGCTGAGCCAGACTCTGAAGGAGTAGTTATGTGGAAACTGTCTACTGACAACATTCCCCACAGCTGACATCAAGTCCTTCCTTGAAAGGGGACCTGGGACACACATATCTATGTCTACCACATCAAGTCTCACCAGACATGCCTTCTAAAGATTTCTTGCCCCTGTGTACCTCTCTGCAACTCCTCTATCACCACCCTTGCCCAAGTCACCATCATTTGTCTCCTGAATAATTACAATAATCCTCTAACTCATCTTCCTGAATCCAGTGTTGCATTCCACCAATCCATTCTTCACACAGAAACCAGAGAGATTTTCCAACAATATAAAACTAACAATGGTATTTCTGTGCCTGCCCATTGATTTCAGGATGAAGCCTCAAACCATTAACCTGTCTAATATGGTTTCTGAATGAACATGCCTAGCCTATATCTCTCATGTCGTCTGTCACAATTCTCTCTACTGTTCTCTATGCTCTAAACATACTGGAAGTATTGCTTTTTGTTCTGGCTCCAATAGGCCCAGCTCTTTCTTGACCCAAAGACTTTTAAAGATACATGCTTTTAGCCTGAGGGCCACCTGCCAACTTCTGTTCCCATTGCCACTGACTCAAACAAGTTCTCCCTGATCCTCCTATACTAGATCAAGACCTTGTGATATTCTTTCATAGCTCCCTGTACTTCTACCATGTATGTTAATCTCAATTTTAACCAGTCATTATGACTGGTTTAGTGTCTACTTTCCTAGATAGATTAAAAACTCAGAGATTCTGTCTGCCTTGTTATTTCTGTGTTTGCAAGCTTCCTCTTACTATATTTGCCTCATTTATTGACATAGAGATTCTTAGCACTTTCCTTCGAACCTTTAATCTTGGTTTTTGTCCTCATGTAGTTTAATTCAGGCCTTCTTCTATGCTGCTCTGTGGTTCCTGAATAAAAATCAAAATTACCATTATCATTATTATTATAAAAGAGATCACCAATAGTGATTTAATATCCAAACTGAAAATTCCATACCCTTATCAGAACAATGAACAAAAAAAAATTGCAAAACTCAAAACAGCCCACTCTCACCTTGTTCTGACTCTATGCAAATTAATTCTCAATATCTTTTCCAATTAAGCAAAAACATGAAACATAGAAAATTACCCACAGCCATTCTGTTATTTCTCAAATAGTAGTACTACTGCAATTTATATCCAAATACCTAAATGTAGAAAACATAATTTTTCCAACTGCCTAATTTTATATGGTGTGATGCTTGTACCCACAACTCACGAGGAAATGCATAAAATTTCACTGTGATAATAATATTCAGTGACAAACTAACAAAACTAACGAGAGTGCCTAAATGCAGAATTCTTCTCACTTTAGTTGAGCAATTTCTTCACTGTGGCAATTTTGCAGCTCTCCATAGTTGCTCACGGATTTTCTCTCTTCTGGAAAATCCTCTATGGAAACAAAGGAATTCCCATGAGCAATCAGCTCCCAAGTTTTGTAAATATCAAGAGATAAGATACTCTTGTTGGTCTTCAGCCAAGTCTGGGTCCAGCAAACCTCTAGCCTACATCTACCCATTCCTGTGAAAGAGGAAAGATTAATGGTGAGTGACAAATCATCCCATTCCTCATCCACAAGTGTTACAGGGACAGGAGAACTTTAACTGTTTGTGAAAAAGAAAGGAAAGAATTGCCTAATAAAGCATGAAATCTCTTTAAAATGGTATAAAACAAAATTACAGGTTTTCCATCATCTTGAATTACCACATCAAAGTGAAAGTGACCATCATTTCTGCAAAGCATATACATGCACAAATTTAAAATAATATATCTGATGGGAAGCCTGTGTGGC
Source organism: Enhydra lutris kenyoni (assembly GCF_002288905.1). Classification (NCBI taxonomy): domain Eukaryota; kingdom Metazoa; phylum Chordata; class Mammalia; order Carnivora; family Mustelidae; genus Enhydra; species Enhydra lutris. The sequence continues at coordinate 30,312,136 of NW_019154107.1, read as the reverse complement.
TCAGTCCATTAAATGTCTGCCTTTGGCTCAGGTCATGATCCCACCCAGGGTCCTGGGATGAAGTCATACATCAGGCTCCTTGCTCAGGAGCCTGCTTCTTCCTCTGCCTGCCACTTCCCCGTTTGTGCTCTCTTTCTCTTTCTGACAAATAAATAAATAAAATCTTTAAAAAAATAAATAAAAGAATATCTCTGACATTTAGGTATCTATCCTTCATCTTAATGAAGACCCAGTTTCTAACATTTTGTATTGAAACAGCGTGTTTCTTTATAATGCCAATAGAAATATGGGAATCATAAAAAATTGCTGACATGCTCCCATGTTTTTGAATTGCTTAGATTCCCATGATGAAGCCAATGAAAAAGGAAGACAAAAGCATATTTCCAACAGTTTTCACCTTGTATTCATGCTCAAATATTCATCTCTTCCCACCATAAACACGGCCACACATTTAAAGTTTCCTGACATTTACTCAATAGGTATCCACTAATCCAGTTAAGCATTACTTCTTTTTGTCTTGTTTTTATTTGCTGAAATAAGAAACCAGCTCTTCTACCACCCCCAAACCTCCGTTGAACTTCCAGGTTAACAGGTAAAAATCACCCAAAGTGCATTTCCTAGGATGCATTATAATCATCTGCTTGTGGGCCTGTCTTCCTGATAGATTCTGGAGTAAAGAGATCATGATTACATGTTCCTGTACCCTCAGCACTTCCAGTAGGGTTTGGACCAATGTATTTCCTCTGCCTTTCTTTAAAGCAGAGGTTCTTAAATTGTGGTCCCCTAAACAATAGCACTGGCATTGCCTCACAACCTGTTAGAAATGCAGGTTCTCTGGCTCTGTCTTGACCTACTACATCAAAAACTCCAGGGTATGTGCCTAGACATCTGTATTTTAATAAGCCCTAAACATAGTGCCTACATCCTGATGCATACTAAGTGTCAGAACTCCTGCTTTAAGGAATAAATACCAAATCCCAAGACAATGAAAAAATGCATAAAGACTCTAATTTATCTAAATGTCAGTGGTACTACTATAGTTTTTGCATTGTAAGAATAATTCTGTACCAGTTAAGATGAGCTTAGTTACCAGCAGTTACCAAGTATTCCAAAGTTATATACTATACTCATGGATTACAAGTGTCATTATTGCAAAAATATAAATTCTCCCTATATTAATCTACAGATTGAACACAATCTTATTTACAATCTAAGACTTTTGGTGGAATTTGACATCTGTTTCTAAAATCGATATGGAAATTGAAAACATAAAGAGTAAGCAAAGCAATATTGAAGAAGATGAATAAACCTAGAGAATTCACACTACCAGATGTCATGTCAGAACTTTTACAGGGCTAGCATAATTGAGACAATGTGTTATTAGTACAAAGAGGTACTCAACTTCATTAATCTTCAAGGAAATGCAAATTAAAACTACCACTCACACCACCAGAATGGTGGAACACACACAATATGTGTTAGGGAGAATATGAGGCAACCTGAAGATAGAAGGGTAGAAGGGTAAATTTGTTAAAAACCACTTTGAAAACTTGTTGGGCAGGACCTACTAAAGTTGAATATGTGTATAATTCATTACTCAGCAATTCCAATCTAGGAGGAAGATGGAGAAATGGAGGAATCTGTCATCTCAGAACTCACAAAAACAGATTGTGTAGTAGTAGGAGGTAGGACTTGCAAATTGCCTCAGCGAGATAGGATTACCCTCAAACACTTGAAATTTAGCCTTCTTATCCGGGGCCATGGAATTATCAGTATATAGTGTGTGGATACTTGGTCTCAAAGACTATAGTCTGGTAACTAGCTTGTGAAAGGAAAAGCCTGTCAAGAGAAAGGGCCTCATGGGGCTGTGCACAAGATCTCTGGAGTTACGTCAACAGGAAAGCAGCCCCCTGCTCCAAAATGCACCTTCCTTCAGATTCCCATACCATCAGAAAGCCTTTCTGAGAACAAGGTCTGAACCTCAGCTGCTCATATATTCCAAGCCTTCCCTGTCCAGAGGTATGGGTGCCCACTCTCTCTTGAGTACTGACTCAGAGCCACGTAGAAAGTATCACACACAGTCCCCTCCATGAAATGCCATTCTAAACTCAACATCCCTGTGGTGCAGATACCACTGCCTTAATTCTCATTACAGACTCCAGAAACTCCAGACCAGTTTAGAACGTAGGGGGCTTATGGGTATTTTTGAACACTGAACATGACCTCTGCATAACATCGCAGTCTGTGTCCTCATTCATGAAAACTACAGAAAAATCTATGTCCTGTCTCTGTCATGCATGGCTTTCTATCTCATTGTTGCCACCTTATAACCTACTTCAGCTGCTAATACCCACTGGCCCTTATCTCATTGGGACAGAAAGAATTGGGGTGTGTGTGTGTGTGTGTGTGTGTGTGTGTGTGTGTGTTTCAGCTGCCTAGGAAGGGACATGAGTTTTCTTTGTACCTGAGGTCCTTACACAGTGCCTGGGACACTATGTAAGTAATTGGGGGGGGGGGATGACTGGGAGGAGTCAGCATCTACCAGTATTTAAGAAAGCACCCAGAACTTACAGAGTCACTGTGAGAACAGAGGGAGTACTGTGAACAGTGGTGTGAGTAGTCATCACTCATCATTCTTCTCATTTAAGCAGAAGCACTAATTATTTCCACTTCAGTGTACATGCTGAAGGATAATTATGCTATATCTTTAGAATGTCCTATTACCAGGTTTCACCCTGATTTATGAAAAAGAAATTTCCCCAGTCCTACTGCTTTGTCTTCCTCTGGGTTCAATCCAAAGTAGACAATAGTAAAAACAACTCCTGGAGATTGTATCTTAGGTCAGGAAAGCAAAAATATAAAAGAGACAGCAAGCCCCTATTCAAGTGGTAGTCTGATTGCTGAGGGAGTAAGTCCACCCATGAGGAAGACCCTAAACCAAGAACACTTCAAAAAAAAAAAAAAAAAAAAAGGAAGGAAGGAAGGAAGGAAGGAAGAAAAAGAAAGAAATCATATGTGAGACAGAGAACTCACAGTGTTCTGAGGTACTGAGAAGCTTTCAGGTAAAAGTAGTATCAGAGGTCTTTTTCCCAGAGGAGAGTTTGAAGCTGGGCCAGGAAGGAGGTCAGAAACATAGAATAGGCGAGAGTAAGAAGCCAGGGGCTGTGAAAAATTCTGAGAGGAATGGGAAATTAAAGGAAGTGGCATGAGGTACAAAGCCCACAAATGACAATAGTAGCAGAAATGAGCAGGCGTAGAGCAGAGTATATACCTGCATATGGGAAGTGAGGGTTAGAGATAGGTAAGTTATTGAAACAAGAAAAGTATTGTGAAATGTACCAGGGAGGCAGGAGGGCACATGTTGTTGGCAGTGTTTAAAGGCCAAATACAAGACTAGAGTCCTAATGCAGAAGATGTCTGTGCAAAAGTGTGATGGGGAGGCCTATATCTGAGGATGGCTCTTCCAGCACAGAGCTTTCCAAAGAGTTCATAAGGGAACCCTGGGATTCTTTAGGTGAGAGGCAGGATGCATTACACTGAGAAGGAAGAAGAGGGACTGAGTGAGCAAGAGCATAGGCTCATGGCCCCTCCTTCAGTTCAGCTGTTCTGCCATCCTTGTTTTCATGGACTGCAGTGATGCAGTAAAATTATTGCTACTCTATCTAGGAGAAATTATTCAGGTAGATACAAGCATTATATTAATAAAAACTTTGGAAGCAACCATTTACCATTTTTATATAAGAGTACTGGGAAGAGGAAGATGTCTGCAGAGTGGGAGGATCCTAGGCTCATCTCACCCTATGAACACAACTACATAACTATCACATCAGCTTAAGAAACTCAGAAATTGACCTGAAGGATGAAAGAACAAACTCGACAACTAAAGGGACAGGAGAAGCCTCATTGAAGAAGGTAGAGAGTGCAAAGACATAGCTTAGGGGAGAGATGGTTTGTGGATGGTGTGGAGGAAAGGGAGCTATGGTCTCAAAGAAGGGCAAGAGAGATAGCAGCACATAGGAGAATGCACAAGGAAAGCATTTCCCCAAATCCATTAGCTTAGAAAATGTGAGAGGCTGAATTTCATGAGTTCTTACAACCAACAGCACTTAAAGCCTGGAGTTTTATTTTTTATTTTTTTTAAATTATGTTATGTTAGTCACCATACAGTACTTCATTAGTTTTTGATGTAGTGTTCTGTGATTCATTGTTTGCATATAACACCCAGTGCATGGAGCTTTAAAAGTCAGCCGGCTCGGCTGGCATAGACTCTAGAGGGCGCTGTGTTGATCCTGAAGAGAAAGCGGGCAAACCACCCAAGGGACAGACAGTGTGGAAACAGCAATCTGAAGAGTACCTGGGGGCACAGTTGGGGAGATTATTTACTGTTCTTGGATGAGTCCCATAGAGGCAGGATACATGGAAACACCTCTCTAGGAACAAAGGAGCTGGTAAAGCCATTTCCATCCCCCACCCCTCAGAATAAACATAGAGCTATCTGTGGTGAAATAGCACAGTCCTGACACTGGCTGCCTCACTTGCTTACACCAAGCCCCAAACCCTGTGATCTGGTGGGACTGACCTTCTCAGTCAAGCTTGTTTTGACCCAGCAGAGCAGGCCCCTCCCAGAAGACCAGCAGAAACCCTTGTTCACACCATGTCTACAGGCCAGAGAGTTCTACAGGGACTCAGTTCTGGTGGAGGTGGTGACAAAAGTTTTATTTCATAAGCAGACCAGAGCACATCTAGTTAAAACTTACCACATTCAGGCCAGGGACCAAACACTGCCCAAAGCAGACAAGGAGAGCCTCTGTAGATAACTAGCCTAAAGGATAGAACAGCCAAAACACAACAGAAGAACACACACGGCACATACCTGAGGTATTCCCTGAAACACCAGGAACTGGCACTCCATGACCTTTTCTTCCTAAGGCTATTACTTTCAGGAGAAGGAGACATAACTGGATTTTTCTTACAAGCAGAAGAAGGCAGAGACTTAGAAAAATGTCAAGTCAGAGGAATTTATCTCAAATGAAAGAACAAGATAAGGCCACAGTCAGAGATCTAAAAGCAACCTACTGAATGGGAGAAGATATTTGCAAATAGCAGATCTGATAAAGGGTTAGTATCCAAAATATATAAAGAATTTATACAACTCAACACCAAAAAAATAAATAATCCAGTTAAATATGGGCAGAAGATATGAACAAACATTTCACCAAAGGATATATCCAGATGGCAAACAGACACATAAAAAGATGTGAAAAGGTGTTCAGCATCATTCATCATCAGGGAAATGCATATCAAAACCACGGTGAGATATCCCTTTACATCTGTCAAGGTGGATAAAACAACAACAACAACAAAAAAAAAACACAAGAAACAGGTGTTGACAAGGATGTGGAGAAAAAGGAACCCTTTTGCACTGTGGGTTGGAAGGCAAACTGGTGCAGCCACTATGGAAAACAGTTTGGAAGTTCCTCAAAAAGTTTAAAAGAGAATTACCCTGTGTTCCAGTAATTGCACTACTGAGTGTCCCCAAAATACAAAAATACTAATTCAAAGGGATACATACTCCCTTATGTTTATAGAAGCATTATTTATAATAGCCAAATTATGGAAACAGCCTAAGTGTCCATCAACTGATGAATAGATAAAGAAGAAGTGGTACTCACACACAGGAATATTACTAGGCCATGAAAAAGAATGAAATCCTGCCATTTGTAGCAACATGGAATGAGACAGAAAGTATTTTGCTAAGTAAAATAAGTCAGTCAGAAAAAGAATACTATATGATTTCACTCATGTGGAATTTAAGAAACAAAACAAATAATCAAAGGAAAAAGAGAGAGAGAGACTATCCAAGAAACAGAATCTTAACTATAGAGAACAAACTGATGGTTACCAGAAGGGAGGTGGGTGTGGGGATGAGTGAAATCGGTGATGGGGATTAAGGAGGGCACTCATCATGATGAACACTGGGGGATATGTGGAATGACTGAATCACTATATTGTATACCTGAAACTAACATAACACTGTATGTTGACCATATTGGAATTGGAATTTTAAAAAATCAAAATTAAAAAAAAATCCATTTATTGTCTCAGTTTTCATGGTCAGAATTCTAGGAACAGCATGGCTTAACTGGGTCCTCTGTGTAGGGTCTCACAAGGCAATCAAAGTGCAGGCAGAACTGCATTCCTTTCTGGAGGCTTCGAGGAAGAATTGGCTTCCAAACTCATTCACATTGCTGGCAGAATCTAATTTCTTGTGGTTGCAGGATGGTGGTTTCCATTTCTTACTAGCTGTCATCCAGTGTCCTTTCTCCCAGGAAATTCAGAGTGCCTGCATTTCTTCATACATGGCACCTCCATCTTCAAAACAGCACTGAACTGCCAAGTCCTCATGCTTCAGATGTTTGATTTCCTTTTCTGTTCTTTCTGTTATTAAGGACTCATGTGATTATATTAGGTCCACCAGCAAAATCCAGAAACTCAGTTCTTCTGCTGATTAGTAACATTAATTACATCTGCAAAGCCTTTTGTGTCATATAATTAACATGTTCATGGGAGTAAAGAAAAACTCTATTTATCTCATGAAGAAATAAAGTACAGCAGTATAAGAGGCCTGGCTTTTCATTATGGATTAGTGTTTGGTGGTGGGGCTGGGAATTCTGCAACTACACAGTAGCCTTGCACCTGTAATATATGTTATCCCATTTTGTCACTCCTTTTTTCCCCATATTTTTTAAATTTAAATTCAATTAGCCAACATATAGTACATCATTAGTTTCAGATGTAGTGTTCCATAATTTATCAGTTGCATATAACATCCAGTGCTCATCACATCACGTGCCTTCCCCAATGTCCATCACCTTTGTCACTCCCTTGCTTAAGACTATTCAATTGTTCCCCTTACTTTCACAATCTGGGAAATGGTAAGATCCATGTTTGTGAATTGAAGCTTAGCAGGGGATCTGAATGTCACTTCATCCCAGGTGCCCAAGATGGTGTATTGAGCCTGCAGCAGGTTGTAGGGCTTGAATTTTTCAAGCTATTTCCTAGAAAGGATAATTTCTAGCAGAGTCCTATGGAAACAAGCAGCCTCATAAAGGCCCCAGTTGTTCACAGACCCTTGGAGGAGAACAGGAGAGCTAGCTCCCATGTATCAGATGCCTGGTTAACAGGGCAATAAATTTCCTCCCTTGGCCACTATCAGACCCATCCAGAGGGAGAGAAGGGTAAACCCATCTGTCTGCTGATCTTTTCAAGGTTATGGGGTTAGCATTTCCAGGAACCTAGTCCTCCAGGTCAAAATGATTCCTGCTTTCCTATAAGAGAGCAATATAAATCAGGTCTATAGATAATGAAGCAAGTCTTTCACGTCTTTTTCAATGACTGGTGAAGAGATTGACCTGAATATCCTCTGTAGAAGAAGGGGAGAGTCTATGTCCTATCAGGAGCTTTGTGGGGTTGACAGAGTGGAGGTTACCTTCAAGTTCCAGGTTCAGCACTGTGCAGGAATGAGCTGAGATTTGCAATGTAGCCAAAGCCATTCCTGGCAACAACTGAGCAGAGGCCACACAGAAGGCTCTGTTTTGGTGGGTAAGGTCTGATTGGAGAAGACTTTGTAGAGACAATGTAGAATGTTCCTAAGATGGTAGGGGCCTAATTCAGACCTTCTTTTATGCATAGGTTAGGATATAACTCTATATAAGGAAAATTTTAAAAAAGCATGTTTATATGTGTCTGTACTTACACATCTAAATATTTAGCTTTGCAGGGGCATAGGCTGGAGTGTTCATAGTAGTCACCAATTGCAGTGGTATTGGGGGGTCAGGAGACAATGAGGGAGATATTCCTCATTCTAAATTTTGCAATCTAATTTTTTTTAACAGGTGTTTATATTATGGAAGAGAGTGATCATGGAATTAATATCAGAGCCTAGCAGCCTGTCTCTCAGTTTTGTGTCTTTCCTGATCTGTAGCCATAACCAGAGCCTTGGCAGTGTCTCCCAGCCTTTGGTAGGCCTCTCAGTCCCAGGCTCAGCAGCCTCTGCTATTTTAAAAATATTGTTTGCTCCCTCAAATGGCAAATTCTCCAGGGAACCCGCCACACTAACTGAAAATTTAGGGTGATTAAGTGAGATTTCTTCATCCGACAGAAAAGAAAAAACAGACTCCTTCTACTGAGCTCTCATTGTGAGAGTCTAGGAAATCAAAATTACCACATGGGAAGGCACGAGTAATATCACCAGGGAGCTGTGTATCGTGCTTCAGGAAGATGTGATGAACAAGTACTAGAATCCCTGGCATTCACACATTGAGTTTCTCACTATGCAGAGTACAAAGCAGTCCATGCCTTTCTATAATCTGCTTTTGCCTCCCTACCCCAGCTGCATAGAGGACATTGATCAAAAGCTGATATAGTCCCGGTGTGTGGCAATACCCACTTGTGTTTCTGCTTTTCAAATCTCATCCTCATCTTTTGTTCTCTAGTTCTTCTTTTTGCTGTGCCTCCTAACCTTGTCTGAAAGTTCCAGGCTCAAAACCATGTTTCGGTTTGTTGAGCAGAACAGCAAGAACAATAAAGCCCCAAAATGAAGAAATGATATTGGGAATTTTTCCAATACCTTTAATTGGACTAAATCCTACATTGTTTTTCAAACATTTAGCAGCCTTTTATGGTTTGTAGAAAAAAATATACAAGAAAAATCCAGATGGCTATAAGATGATTTTTATTGTGAAAAATATTATACTATATATATATATATGGGTATATGTGTATATGTCAAGAAATAGAACATTACGTCCTCCCAGAAAGTTTCTGTGTTCCTTTCCCAATCACTGTCTGTCTTCATTTCTAAATTAAGTATAATATTGAATATGTATCCATAAATTGCAATATATGATATAAAACATGTGTGCAATTAAAATAGTAATTATAAAACATACACTGTTATGTTTTATATGTTTATCTGTTTTATATGTTATAAAACATACACTTGCATAAACATACCTAACTTAAAGAATAGAACAGTTCATGTAATTTATAAATCTTTAGGATGCCCCTTCTCAAATACATCCCCCACTCTATCAAATCTAAAGTAACTCCTTTCCTGAGTTTTAGAAAAATCTTTACCTTGCTTTTATTGATACTTTTACCATCTTCTCCCTCACCCCTAAACACTATAGTTTTGCCTGTTCTTAAACTTTGTAATATGCAATTATACTGCATATTCACTTCTTTTGACTTGCTAATTTTGCTCACTCTAATGAAACTTATTTATCTCAACCCTAGTAGCTGTAAATTTCTCCATTTTTTCATTGCTGTACAAATTCCATTCTATGAATATTCCAGCATATATTAACCAGTTCTAATAATGAGGAGCATTTGTGTTATTTCCAGTTTGGCAGTATTATGAACAATGATGTCATGAACAGCAAAAACAAAAACAAGGCAAAACAAAAGAACAAAACAAACCAAAAAACTCTGTCATATTAGAGAAACTGAGAGATATTTGACACTTCAAAAATTCTCAATATTTCCAATGTTTGAAATCACAGATTTACTATTTTCTAAATTTTTCTACACATGGATAACCAAAAGTAAGAGAGTTCTTAACTTTTGACAAAAATGTTGAATGCTCACTGAACAATGATTTTTCCTACTGATTACAAAGATTGCTTTGTATGGGGGTGCCTGGGTGGCTCAGTGGGTTAAGCCACTGCCTTCGGCTCAGGTCATGATCTCAGGGTCCTGCGATCGAGTCCCACATCGGGCTTTCTGCTCAACAGGGAGCCTGCTTCCCTCTCTCTCTCTCCCTTCCTGCCTCTCTGCCTACTTGTGATCTCTCTCTGTCAAATAAATAAATAAAATCTTTAAAAAAAAAGATTGCTTTGTATGATTCCAGCTTGCATGGCCCTCAACTACCATACAAATTAAGGGCTGCCTATACTAGTAAAAATCTTTCTACCTTTTCTTCTTTCTTTGGAACTCTTGACTTACTGCACTACTATATAATATTTAGAATCATCTTGTCAAATATCGTGCAAAATGACTGTTGGAATTTTATTTGTGATTATATTTCATCTTTAATTCAGAGAGAACTGACATTTTTACAATATTAAGTTTCTCAATGAGCATAGTATATTTCTCTATTTATGGAAGTTAACATTAGTTTCTGTATTGGTTTCCTATGGCTGCAGGGACAAAGTACAACCGACTGTGTTGTTTAAAGAATAGGAATGTATTGTCTCACAGTTCTGGAGGCTAGAAGTCCAAGATCTTGGTGTCAGCAAAGTTGTCTTCTTCTGAGGGCTGTGCGGGAGAATCTTTTCCTTGCTTCTCTTCTGCCTTCTAATATTTCTTTGGCTGGTGGAAGCACAACTCCAGTCTTCACATGGCATTCCCCCTGTGTACACACCTGCCTATATACAAATGTCCCCTTTTTTACAAAGACACCAGTTATATTGCATTAGGGGCCCAGCCTACTTTCATACTATCCAGTTCCAAAGCCACTTCCATATCTTTAGGTATTAGTTTCAGTAGCACCCTACTTCTTGGTATCAAAATCAACGTGAGTTTGCTAGGGTTGCTATAAATAAGTACCACAAACTAAAATCTTAAAAAAGGGGGGTTGGGGGAAACGTCTGGGTGGCTCAGTAGGTTAAGGATCTGCCTTCAGCTCAGGTCATGATCCCAAGGTCCTGGGATAAAGCTCCCTCATGTCTGGATCCCTGCTTCTCTCTCTCCCTGTGGCCCTCCCCTCTGCTCATGCTCATGCTTTGTCTCTCTCAAACAAACAAACAAATAAACCTTAAAAAAAATAAGTACCACAAACTTAGTAGCTTCAACTATAGAAATTTATTGTCTCACAATTCTGGAAGCTGGATGTCTGAAAGAAGATGTTGGCTGGGTAGGTTCCTACTGAGGGCCGCAAGAGAATAATTTGTTCTAGGCCTCTCTCCTTGGCTTATCTTCTTCCTGCGTGACTTCATGTGATCTTTCCTCCATCTATGTCTGTCTCTTTTATTCAAATTTCCCCTTTTTAAAAGGACACAAATCATACTGAATAAGGGTCCACCCTAAAGACCTCATCTTAGCTAATTACAACTGCAATGACCCTATTTCCAAATAAGTTCACATTCTGATGTACTGGGGGTTAAGATTTCAACATATGAATTGGGGAACAGGGGCACAATTCAACTTGTAATAGTATCTCTGAAAAAAAATTTATAAATTTTCCATGTAAGTCTTCATTTTCTTAGATTTGTTCTGTGGTATTTGTGTCAGTTATCAATTTATTGCCTCTTAGCCTGAAATGTATCCTTTAATATATTGCTCTGCAATTTAAAAATGTAATTCAGTTATTTCTCAAGTAAGCACGATGTTAAGCTTTCTCAGTAGATGGCAGTAGAGAGACACTAAACGAGGAAGAGGCTTTTCAATTTTTAGCTGTGGCAACTTGAATACTTAGTGCTTCTCTGAGGCCACTTGGTGGACCTCTGCCCCAGTCACAGGCCTAGAACTCAGGATCCCTCTGATCTTGCAGCCTCTCTCTGGCAATAATCTGTCTGTGGCCCTCTCAACATGGAAACCCAAACCCCTAAAGCTTTTTACTGGCACCTCTGTGAAATTGCCTCTCACCAGCACACATGCACCAAAGGCTGTCTTCCTTGTGTAACTGAAGGCCTCCTGCCTGACATCAGCATTCTGTTTCACTCTTACTGAGTGAATTAAGATCTCCAGTAGAATTGTGGAGAGGAACTATTTTTTTATTTTTTTATTTTTAAGTTTTAATTTTAATCCCAGTTAGTTAACATGCAGTGTTACATTAGCTTCAGGTGTCATTATTCAACAATTCCATACATTATTCAGTGCTTGTCAATTAAGTGTACTCTTAATCCCCTTCACCTATTTAACATATCTCCCACCACCCTCCCCTCTGGTAGCCATCAGATTATTTATAAATAATAGTCTACTTCTTGATTTGCCACTTTCTCCTTTTTCCCTTTGCTCACTTATTTCTTAAATTCCACATATGAGCAAAACCATATAGTATTTGTCTTTCTCTGACTGACTTATTTCACTTAGGATTATACTCTCTAGCTCTATCCATGTACTTGCAAATGGCAAGATTTCATACTTTTTTATGGGTGAATAATATTCCATCGTGTATATACCACATCTTCCTTATCCATTCATAAAGCAATGGGCACTTGGGCTGCTTCCATATCTTAGCTATCATCAGTAATGCTGCTATAAATATAGGGGTTCATGTATCCTTTTGAAGTAGTGTTTCTCTATTCTTTGGATTGTTGGAACATAAGGTAGTTCTATCTTTAACTTTTTTAGGAACCTCTGTACTGTTTTCCAGAGTGGCTGCACCAGTTTGCATTTCTACCAACAGTGCACAAGTGTTCCTTTTTCTCTACATCCTTGCCAACACCTATTGTTTCTTATGTTGTTGATTTTAGTCATTATGACAGGTATGAGGTCACATCTCATGGAGGTTTTGATTTGCATTTCCGTGATGATTAGTGATGTTGAGCATTTTTTCATGTTTCTGTTGGCCATCTGGATTTGGAGAAATGCCTGTTCATGTCTTTGCCCATTTATTTATTTTTTTAATCTTTAAAAAGACTTTATTTATTTATTTGAGAGAGAGAAAGAATGTGTGTTTGTTTGTATGCAGGAGCGGAGGGGAGGAGCAGAGGGAGAGGGAAAAGCAGATGCCCCACTGAGCAGACAGCTCCAGGTGGGGCTTGATGCCAGAACCCTGGGATCATGACCTGAGCTGAAGGCAGATGTTTAACTGACTGAGCCAAGGCACCCCCTCTGCCCATTTTTAAATTAGATTATTTGCTTTTTGGTTGTTGAGTTGTATCAGTTTTTTATATATTTTGGATACTAACCCTTTACCAGATATGTCATTTGCAAATATTTTCTCTCATTCTGTAGGTTGCATTTTAGTTTTGTTGATTGTTTCCTTTGCTGTGAAGAAATTTTTTATTTTGATATAGTCCCAATTATTAATTTTTGCTTTTGTTTCCCTTACCTCAGGAAACATATCTAGAGAAAATTTGTGTAGCCAATGTCAAAGAGGTTACTGGCAGAGTTCTTTTCTAGGATTTTTTTCTTTTCAGGTCTCACATTTAGGTCTTTAATCCGTTTTGAATTTATTTTTTTATATGGTGCAAGAAAGTGGTGCAGTTTCATTCTTCTGCATGTAGTTGTTCAACTCCCATTTATTAAAAAGACTATCCTTTTCCCATTGGATAATATTTCCTCCTTGGTCAAAGATTAATTGACCATAAACTTGTGGGTTTATTTCTGGGTTTTCTATTCTATTCCATTGATTTATGTGTCTGTTTTTGTCCCAATACAATACTGTTTGATTACTACAGCTTTTTAATATAACTTGCAGCACAGAATTGTGATGCCATCAGCTTTTCTTTTCTTTTTCAAGATTGCTTTGGCTATTTGGGGTCTTTTCTGGTTCCATACAAATTTAAGGATTGTTTCTTCTAGTTCTGTGAAAAATGCTGTTGGTATTTTGATAAGGATTACATTAAATGTATAGGTTATTTGTGGTAGTATAAACATCTTAACATCATTTGTTCTTCCGATCCATGAGCATGGAATGTCTTCCCCTCTATGTTGTCTTCAGTTTCTTTCATCAGAGTTTTATAGTTCCCAGAGTATAGGTCTTTCACCTTTTTGTGTAGGTTTATTCCTAGGTATCTTACTATTATTTAGTGGAACTATCAATGGGATTGTTGCCTTAATTTCTCCTGTTCCTACTTCATTATTGGTGTGTAGAAATGCAACAGATTTCTCTACATTGACTTTGTATCCTCCAACTTCACTGAATTCATTTATCAGTTCTAGCAGTTTTGGGGGGTTTTCTGTTTAAAGTATCATATCTGCAAATAATGAAAGTTTTACTTCTTCCTTATTGATTTGGATTCCTTTTATTTCTTTTTGTTGTCTTCCTGTTATGGCTAGGACTTCCAGTACTATGTTGAATAAAACTGGTGAGAGTGGACATCCTTGTCTTGTTTCTGACTTTAGAGAAAACACACTCAGGTTTTCTCCCATTAAGGATGATGTTAGCTGTGGGTTGTTCATATGTGACTTTTATTATTTTAAGGTATGTTCTCACTAAACCTACTGTGTTTGAGGGTTTTTAATCATTAATGGGTGTCGTACTTAGCCAGCACTTTTTCTGCATCTATTGAAATGATTGTATGGTTGTTATCTTTTCTCTTATTAATTTGATGTAGCACCTTGATTGATTTGCGAATATTGAACCACACTTACAACACAAGGCTAAATTCCACTTGGTCATGGTGAATGATTTTTTTCAGTGTGCTGTTGGATTACATTTGCTACTATTTTGGTGAGGATTTTTGTATCTATGTTAATGAGGCATATTGGCCTGTAGTTCTCTTTTTTAGTAGTGTCATTATCCAGTTTTGGTATCAGGGTAATGCTGGATTCATAGAATGAATTTGAAGTCTTCCTTCATCTTCTATTTTGTGAAAATCTTTGAGAAGAATACGTATTAACTCTTCTTTAAATGTTTGGTGGAATTTCCCTATGAAGCTGTCTGGTCCTAGATTTTTGTTTGTTGTGAGTTTTTTTATTACTGATTCAATCTCCTTGCTGGTAATCAGTCTAATCAAATTTTATATTTCTTCTTATTTCAGTTTTGGTAGTTTATATGTTTCTAGGAATTTATCCATTTCCTCTAGGTCATCCAATAATTTTTCATGATATTCTCTTATGATCTGTATGTCTATGCTTTTGGTTGTTATTTCTCCCATCTCATTTGTGGTTTTATTCTAGTCTTTTCTCTTTTTTCTTGAACAGTTTGGCTAGAAATTTATCAGTTTTAGTGATTTTTCAAAGAACCAGCTCCTGGTTTCATTGATCTGTTCTATTTTTGTTGTTGTTTTAGTTTCTAAATGATGTATTTCTACTTTAATCTTTATTACTTCCTTCCTTCTGCTGCTTTTAAGTTTTGTTTGTTGTATTTTTTCTGGATCATTGAAGTATAAGGTTTGGTTATTTATTTGAGATTTTTCTTGCTTTTAGAGATAGGCCTGCATTTCTATAAACTTTCCCCTTAGAAATGCTTTTGCTACATCCAAGGTTTTTGGACTATTGTGTTTTCATTTTCATTTGTTTCCATGTAGTTTTTTACTTCTTTTATTTCTTGGTTGATCCATTCATTGTTTGGCACCTTGCTATTTAACCTCTAGGTATTTGTGGTCTTTCCAGATTTTTTCTTGTGGTGGACTTCTAGTTTCACAACATTGTGGTCAGAAAATATGCATTATATAACTTTGATCTTGAATTTGTTAAGGCTTGCCTTGTGGGCTAATATGTGATCTACTCTGGAGAATGTCCCATATGCACTTGAAAAGAATGTATATTCTGCTCTTCTAGGATGCAATGTTCTGAATGCATCTGTAAAAACTATGTGTTCCAGTGTGTCATTCAAAGCCTTTGTTTTCTTGTTAATTTTCTGTTTAGATGATCTACCCATTGAGGTAAGTGGGGGGTGTTAATGTCCCCTACTGTTATTGTATTATTATCAATTAGTTACATTATGTTTGTTATGTAACAGGTTTATGTTATGTATCAGTTTTATGTATTTTGGTGCTCCTATGTTGGGTGCATAAATACTTACAATTATTATATCTTCTTGTTAGATTGTCCCCTTTATTTATTATATAATGTCCTTCTTTTTCTCTTGTTACAGTCTTTTGTTTAAAGTCTACCTTGTCTGATGTAGGTATTGTTATTCCAGTTTTCTTTTGACATCCACTTGCATGATAGATGTTTCTCCATCCTCTCACTTTTCATCTCTAGGTGTCTTTAGGTCTAGAATGAGTCCCCTGTAAGCAGCATATAGATGGGTCTTGGGTTTTTTTTTTTTTTAATCCATTCCCTCACCCTATGTTTTTTGTTTGGAGCATTTAGTCCATTTACATTCAAAGTAATTATTGATAGATTTGTATTTATTGCCATTTTATTTCTTGTTTTGTGGCTGTTTCTGAAGTTTTTCTCTGATTCTTTTTTGTCTTTCTTTCATGGTTTGCCGATTTTCTTTAGTGATATATTTGGATTTGTTTATTTCTCATAGAAATTATTAGTGGTTTTTGATATATGGTTTCCATTAGGTTTGTATATAACATCTTCTGCCTATTATACTGAGTTGATTGTCATTTATGCTTGAACCCATTTTTACTCCTCTTCTCCCCACCTTTTAGATCTGTGTTGTTATATTTTTACATCCTTTTATATTGTAAGTTCCTTGACTGATTTTTTATAGAAATATTTATTTTTACTGCTTTTGTCTTTCCTACCTTTATACTATCATGTTTGGTCTCTCCTTTCAACTCAAAGAGTCCCTTTATATTTCCTGCAGGGCTGGCTTAGTGGTCAAAAATTCCTTTAGTTTTTTGTTTGTCTGGGAAACTTTCTCTCTCTCCTTCTGTTCTTATGATAGCCTTGTTGGACAGAGCATTCTTGGCTGCAGATTTTTCCCACTCACCACCTTAAATATATCATGTGACTGCTTTCTGGCTTGTCAAGTTTCTGTTGAAAATCTCCTGCTAGCCTTATGGGCTTTTCCTTGTAAGGTACTGACTTCTTTTGCCTTGTACTTTTAAGACTTTTTCTTTATCACTGTATTTTGCAAATTTAATTATAATATATTTTAGTGTCAGTTTGCTTTTGTTGATTCTTTTGGGGGTTCTCTGTGACTGCTGGATCTGGATATCTGTTTCCTTCCCTAGATTATGGAAGTTTTCAGCTATTATTTCTTCAAATAAATTTTCTGCCCCCTTTTCTCTCTTCTTCTTCTGGGATTCCTATAATATGAATATCACTACCTTTGATGGAATCACTAAATTCCCCTAAGTCTATTTTTGTTTTGTGTAATGCTTTTCTTTCTTTTATATCAGCTTGGTTACTTTCTATTACTCTGTCTTCTAGGTCACTAATTCATTCCTCTGCTTCTTCCATCCTGTTGTTCATTCCATTAAGCATGTTTCTCATTTCATTTATTGTACCCTTTATCTCTACTATGTTATTCCCAATCTCTGTGTTAAGGATCTCACTCATGTCTTCCACTATTCTCAAGTCCAGCAAGTATTCTTATGATCATTACTCTAAATTCTCTATCACGCCTGTTACTTATATCTGTTTCATCTAGATCTCTGGCTGTGGGCTTGTCCTATTCTTTCATTTGGGATAAACTTCTCTGTCTTCCTATTTTGTCTAAGTGTGCCTATTTCAGTGTGTTAGGAAAATCAATTATGTCTTCTGTTCTTGAGGGTAAGGTCCCTTATCAAGAAAAGGTCCTCCAGCCACATGCAGAAGAATGAAACTGGACAATTCTCTTACACCATATACAAAGGTAAACTCAAAATGGATGAAAGACCTCAGTGTGAGATAGGAATCCATCAAAATCCTAGAGGAGAACATAGGCAATAACCTCTTCAACATCAGCACAACAACTTCTTTCAAGAAACGTCTCTAAAGCAAGGGAAACAAAAGCAAAAATGAACTTTTGGGATTTCATCAAGATAAAAAGCTTCTGCTCAGCAAAAGAAACCCTCAACAAAAACTAGGAGACACCACATAGAATGGGAGAAGATATTTGCAAATGACATTTCAGATAAAGGGCTGGTATCCAAGATCTATAAAGAACGTATCAAACTCAACACCCAAAACACAAATAATCCAGTCAAGAAATGGGCAGAAGACATGAACAGACACTTCTCCAAAGAAGACATACAAATGGCTATCAGACACATGAAAAAATGTTCCACATCCTTGGTATCAGGGAAATACAAATCAAAACCATGATGAGATACCACCTTACACCAATTAGTATAACAGAAATGAACAAGACAGGAAACAACAAATGTTGGCAAAGATGTGGTAAAAGGGGAACCTTCTTACACTGTCAGTGGGATGCAAGTTGGTGTAGCCATTCTGAAAAACAGTATGGAAGTTCCTCAAGACATTAAAAATAGAACTACCCTATGACCCAGCAATTGCACTACTAGGTATTTACTGCAAAATATAGATGTAGTGAAAAGAAGGAGCACATGTACCCCAATGTTCATAGCAGCAATATCCATAATAGCTAAACTGAAAGGAACTGAGATGCCCTTCAACAGATGAATGGATAAAGAAGATATAGTTCATATATACAATGGAATATTACTCAGCCATCAGAAAGGATGAATAACCACCATTTGCATCAACATGGATGGAACTGGAGGGGATTATGCTAAGTGAAATAAGTCAAGCAGAGAAAGACAATTATCACATCATTTCACTCATATGTGGAACGTAAGGAATAGTGAGGAGGACCACAGGGAAAGGGAGGGAAAACTGAATGGGAAGAAATCAGAGAGGGAGAGAAACTGTGAGAGACCCTGGGAAACAAACTGAAGGTTACAGAAGGGATGGGGTGGGGGATGGGGTAACTGGGTTATAGATATTAAGGAGGGCCCATATAGTGATGAACACTGGATGTTATACATAACTAATGAATCATTGAACACTACATCAAAAACTAATGATGTACTATATGTTGGCTAACTGAAAACAAAAAAAAAAGAAAGAAAAAGACAAGGTCTTGTGTTGCCTTGCAATGTGATGTCCACTGTTTCCCAACACTTGGCACTTTAGAGAGTATCTCCAATATATGCTTCACATGCTCTGCTCTTTTGTCGTGGCCACTTTCTCTTTCAGGCCAGTCATTTGCAGAGGCCCTTTTTTGTTGCAGGCAATGTTTAGTCCCTGGCCAATGCGGTGCATTTTTACTAAGCGTGCTCTGGTCTGTTTGTGAAATGAAACCTGCCACCACTATAGGAACCAAGGCTTTGCAAAACTCCTAAATTAGGAGATATGGTGTGAACACAGATTGGGCTGGACTTCTGGAGGTGGGGGCTGCCTGAATTGGGACTGTAGCAATTGTGACTAGGAAAAGTGGTTCTGGGGAGCCTGACTGGCTCAATTGTTAAGCATCTGCCTTTGTCTCAGGTCGTGACCCCAGGGTCCAGGATTGAGCCCCACATTGGTAGGGAAACCTTCTTCTCCCTCCTACTCCCTCTGCTTGTGTTCCCTCTCTCACTGTGTCTCTTTGCCAAATACATAAATAAAATCTTAAATAAAAAAGGAAATGTGGGTCCACTGGAGCATGGTGGAGGTGGTTTGGAGCTTGGTGTAAGCAAGTTAGGTAGTGAGTGTCAGTGCTGGGCTGGTTTCTGCAGGTGGCCCTGTTCTTATGCTGTAGAGTAAGGGAGGAAAATGGTGCAAGCTAGTTCCTTTCTTCCTAGAGGGATCGCTCCATGAATGCTGTCTTTCTGGTATAAGATGAGTGAATAACCTCCCCATTGTGTGCCTAAGGTACTCTTCAGACAGATGTTCACATTATATGTCCTTGGGTTGTTTGCTTGCCTTCTCTCCAAGAGCAGCACAATGCTCTCATGCTCTATCCCAGCCAAGCTTGCTTTAAACTCCAGGCTTTAAACCCTGCTGGTTGCAAGAACTCATAAAATTCAGCCCCTCTTGCTTTCCAAGCCAATTGCTATGGGGATTCATTTTCCCCATGAGCTTCCTTTTGTGCTTTCTTTCTCTCACCCTTCTCTCTGACAATGGCGCCCTCCCCATTGTGGTGGCTATGATCCCATTCTCTCCCAAACCAAGTCTCTGCACTTTCTACCTTCTTTGATGTGGTCTCTTCTCCACCTTTAGTTGTGGAGTTTGTTCTGACAGTCTTTAGAACAGTTTCTGAGGTATTTAGAATGATTTAATAGTTATCTAGTTGTATTCATAGGACAAGGTGAGGCTAGGGACCTCCTGGTCCACCACCATCTTCCCTCTATCCAGAGGAACTATTATTTTCAATATCAAAAGAAAAGCTTTTGATATGTCACCATTTAGTATGATGTTTATTGTAGGGAATTTTTAGATATCCCTTATTGGGTTAAGAAAGCTCCTTTTCATTGTTAAATATCTGAATAATTTTATTATGAATGCAGCTTGACTTTTTATCACTTTTTTAACTACATGTATTGAAATCATCATATGATTTCCATGTTTAGTTCTATTAATGCACTATTAATTATGCTGTTAATTGCTCTGTTAATTACACTAATTTATTTCCTAATTATAGACCAACCCTGGTCTTAATGTACTACTTTGTTTATACATTGCTCAATTTAGCTTGCTAATATTTTATTGATAGTCCATCTATTTTCATGAATGTGATTAATCTCATATTCTCCTTTACTTATTTATAATACATCTATTTTCACATTTACTAGCAAAGTTATTCTTACCACATGACATGAATTAGGACATATTACTTCTTTTATATGTTTTATGGAAGACTTTGTACAAGATTGGGATTATTTTCTCCTTTAACATTTGGTGAGTCTAGAGTATCTTATTTTGCTTTTAATTCTTTGGGGAAGACTTTTTAAAATTACTCATGTATTTTAATGGCTGTAGGTCAATTCACAATTTCTATATCTCCTTGAATCACATGTATTAAGTTATAGTCTTCAAATATGCACTCACTGAAACTTTCAAATATGTTGTTATCAAAATTGTGTTTTCTCCTCATTTTTTAAAGGCTTTATTTATTTGGGAGAGAGAGAGGGGAGAGAGAGAGCAGGAACAGGGAGGAGAGGGAGAAGCAGACTCCCCGTTGAGCAGGGAGACTGATGCGGGGCTCCATCCCAGGATCTGAGCCTAAGGCAGACATCTAATCAGCTGAGCCATTCAGGAGCCCCTCTACTTATTTTTCTTTAAGCTATATTATGCTATATCACACATATACAAATGTGAATGAAATATAAATATGCATTAAAAATGTACATCTGTAGATTACCACCAAAGTCAAGAGATAAAACTCTGCCAGCATTCTTGAAATCCCCATAAACCTCTTACTTGCTACACCCATTACCTTCACTCCTTGAGTAATCCACTGTTTAATAATTACTCCTTTGATTTGCTTTCTAATTTTTCTGCATACACATCTATGAAACAATACAGTTTTCTTTTCCCTGTTTCCTAGATTTATATAAAAGAAATAAAAAAAAAACAGAGAACAAATTGGTGGTTGCCAGAGGGAAGATGGGTGAGAGAAATGGGTGAAATAGGTGAAGGGGATTAAGAGTACATGTCTTAGTGAGCACTAAGAAATGTGTAGAATTGTTGAATCACTGTATTGTATACCTGGAACAATATAATACTACATGTTAACTACACTTTGATTAAAATTTGGGTTGTTTGCAATTTTTTGGCTATCATGAAAAATTCATCTATGAATTTTCACATCTAGGTATGCTACTGCACACATGCATACATTTCTGTTGCGTACAAACCTAGAAGTGAAATTAATGAGCCATAGGATATACATAACCTCAACTTTACTAGAGAATGCCAAAATGTTTTTCAAAGTGGCTGTATGCTTTTACATTCCTGTCAGAAATATACAAGAGTTCTTATCTTGATGACCACTGAGAAATGTGTAGAATTGTTAATTCATTATATTGTACACCTGAAACAAATATAACACTCTATCTTCTTTATACATCAAATTTTTAAAAAGGAAAAAAAAAAGAGTTCCTGGTTCTCCACATTGGTGACAACACTAAGTATTGTCAGATGTTTTCATTTTGAACAGATAGTTTTCTCCTTGTGGCTTAAATTTGCATTTACCTGATTCAAATGAGGTTGAAAACTCTCCAATATTACATTCATTAGCATTGTCCCATTTGATAGCTTCTTTTGTGAAAAGTCTGCTCAAGTCTTTGTCCCATTTTGTATTGGATCTCCTCGCCTTTTTAATTGTCATATAGATGTACTTCATACATCCTGGGTAAGAATTCTTTGTTAGCTATGTGTATTTTAACTATCTTTTCTCATGTTTCTCTTAATTCTATATATCCTGTCTCTTGCAAAAAATAAGTGCTTTGTTCGAATGTAGTGAAACTTACCAATTTTTATTCTCTGGATATTGTTTTTGTGCCTTTTTGGAGAAATTTTCATTAAACCTGAGTTCATGAATATGCACAGTCCTATATTATATTTCAAAAGATGTATGATTTTCTTTTCAACTTTAAATTCACCTGGAGTGAATTTTATTTAAGATGTGAGGTAGAGTCCTAGTTTTTCCAAGAATAACTGTGGAAAAGATTGTCAGTTTCCCATGGTCTGCAGTGCTGCAATTATCATTAATCAAGGATTTCATATACAGATGAGTCTTTGTTGTCACCATACTGACTTCACATCTTTTTCTTTATCAAATGAATCTTTGTTTTCTTAGACATTTTGGTTTTATATAAATTTTACAACTGGATTGTCAATTTCCACAAGAAGAAATATATAGAATATTTAATTGGATTGCATTGAATATGTAAATCAATTTTGGGAGAATAGGCATCTTTAAAATATTGGATCTTCCAGTCCACTAGCGTGTAATATTTCTTCATTTATTTGTCCCATTTTTTACTCTCAGTAACATTTAATTATTATTTTTCACTCAAAAGTGGCATATATTTTATTAGTTTTATAAATAAGTGCATCGTTAATTTGAGAATATACCATCTGTATTGGTTATATTTGTTGAGCTATAATTTTTAAATCAGTAAAATTCACCTTTTGTGTACAACTCATTCTAGGGGTTGAAATATACAATAGTATACTACCTCCACAATAAAAGAACAGAACAGTTCCGTCATTCCCCAAATTTCCTCATGCCTCTCTGTGGACAAATTCTTCCCATTATCTCCAGTTCCTAGTAAACTGGCTGCTTAGAAGAGGTCCTTGGCCAAGAAGTTGTCCTGCCGAAACCAAAATTCATGTGGAAGGAACTGATCTTATTTGGTGCTGTAGAAGGAGGTAAGGACACTTGATTACCTGTGGATTTGGAGGTGATAGTGTCTTTCTCCTCATTTTGCTTTCCCAACATTTCCTTATAATGTTCTCCTCCCACCTCTCTGGCCACTCCTGAGTTTCCTTCACTGGCACCAATTATTCCTCCTGCAAAAGATTCTTTCCCTGCCTTTTTCTTTCTCAGCATACCCTTATCCTTCAATTTGCAACCTAGATGCCACTGTCTTAGGGAAGGCTTTTGTACTTCTCCCTCTAGATTTGGCAAGCCCCTATTGTTACATACTCCCACAACACCCTGTAGTTTCGTTGATAATACTTTCTTCACTTACAATTGCTGGCAAACATTTTGCAACAATTTGTTTAATTGTAAAATTTGTTTTCTGAAGCACTAAATTCTATGTTGCTGTTTTGTGCACCACAGTTGTCAGAATCTACTATATGGTGTGGCACATAATTCATAGTATATGGATTATATCTGGCACATAAAGCACAGTGAGTGATATATTTTAATTGGCTGGTTCTGATATGTCCATGATGATGATACCCACGGTGCCATTCTCAGCACCCCCTCTTTTTTCCCCTGCTACACTCCCTCTGTACTTTTCCACTAGTCTTTCCATCCATCTTCCCCTTTCCTTAGTCTCATACTTTTTCACTGTGAGCTCAACCATGCCCCGTGACTTTAATCTACCACTATAGATTATCCCTCTACCTGGTCTTTGCCCAGAACACCCCCACATCTCTGGGTCTAAGTATTTGACTCCCCCCCCCCAGAAATTTTCACTTGGAAGACCAATAGAATTTCTCAAACTACTGAACTCGAACTCCTCTCCTACACCACAAGTTACTCTAAATTTCCTTCTCCACTTTGGCCTAAAATCTCAGTTCATAATATTATCATCCAGTCAGTCTCCCAAGTCAGAAAATATGGGGATCATTTTATGCTCATCCTTCTCCCTTCCATCTGGTCTTCAATTCTGATTCATTCCTAAATCTAAAATCCTTTTACCTCTAACACCCCTCGTCCAACCATCTCTACTACAGCTTGAGTCCAGGTCCATGTAAGTTCACCCTGGTTCTTTTATTTGAGTTGTTTCTCATTCTCCTTTGCTTGGATTGTTGCACTGGCCCCCTGACAAGTCTCCTCACTTCCAGAAATTTCCTTCTTTGTCTCACCCTCTAAGCCATCACTGCCAAGTCCTGTCCAGAATGCAGGATATTTCTCCCTCTGCGGTGACCCACTCACTGACTTCTCACTTGCTGCCTGTGGAATGAATGGCAAACATTCACTACAGCCTTACCTGGAATGTCTTTGAGCTGACTCTAGTGTCAGAGATATAATTTTCCCCAGCCACATTGGCTCCCCCAAAACGTAGGCTCTGATTGGTGACCTATTTTCTTATCTTAGGTCTGTATGACACCATTCCCAGTCTGCCGCGTCCATATTCCACTGACCTCTGCACATTAATAATCGACTTACAGACTGTTAGGAAGTGGCATCTAGATCACAGAAGCAAATCTTGACTTCCAAACTTCCTATATCAATCATGATGTACCAAATTAGGTGACTTCTACAGAATTCCCTGGTCATAAGTAATGTATTGCTCTTTTCCACAAGACCAGACAATTACATGGCAGCTATGGTGGCCATCCTGTACCAGCTTGCTCTCTGGCAACCACTCTGTATCAACAAGATCTGAAGGACACCCAAAATGATCTCCTGAATACCCTGTACTATAACCAAGATCAGCATGAAGCCCACTTCAACAGGAACATGAGAACCATGGAAGCCAGAATAGGCTTGAGACATGATCTGTATCATATCTTAAGACATGCACATCTCCCAACATTTTATGTGCAGTCACTGAGGTTAAGTCACATAGTATTCCCCTTCTAATTACCCTCTACATACAGCTGTGCCCTTTCTTTCACTGCTCCTTGCTACTCCTGTCCCTTTTCAACTGTCTATCATTATTCACCACCCTCCTCACCCACATATTCCCAACCCTCGAGGAGGGAAATACAATGTAGTCAAGGGACGGAATGGCAAGCTCCTGCCAGCAGTGAAATAACTCCCAGCCCTTGTACACTGGAAAGGGCATACTGGACCACCAGAAGAAACAAAAGATGCAGTTTTTCCAAAATCCAAGAATGGCGTCACTAGGTGATCTTGGGTTCCAGGTTGAGGCAGTTCTAAGAAAGCATGAGATATCTAGAGTTCTCTGTTGTTACTGTTTTTTAAATTTATCCAGCAGATCTCTCAATGCCTTGCAGCAGCCAGGCATGAGTTAGAGAGGCCCCAAGTCTCTCCAGGTAACTTTTCATAGACTCTCATTGCAGATTCTTCACCTTCTCTCTGGTCCCATTTCTACCTGTTGGTAACTTCTGGATTCAGAATCATGACCTTAATGAAATACTTGCTAACATAGTAACATAAACACAAAATAATGTCAAGTTTAAGAAGTAATTTGTTGGGGCACCTAGGTGGTTCAGTTGGTTAAGCTTCTGCCTTCAGCTCAGGCCATGATCCCAGCATCCTGGGATCAAGCCCCACTTTGGCCTCCCTGCTCAGCAGGGAGTCTGTTTCTCCCTCCCACTGCTCTAGTGTGCCCGCTCTTTCTCTCTCCTCTCAAATAAATAAAATCTTTTAAAAAACTAATTTGTTTAAAGTTAAGACAAAATTTATTTTTTTTTAATTTTTAAATTTAGATTAAATTAGCCAACATATTACTTTTCTTGTTTTTTGTTTTTTGGGTTTTTGTTTTGTTGTTATTTCTGTTGTTTTGTTTTGTTTTGTTTTGTTTTTTGGCATGACACCTGCGGTTAAGAACACAGGTTCTAACTGGGATCCATGGAGGACTGGGACAGGGCTGTTCTCTCAATGCCACTAGGCCCTCTGTTCCCATTCACCCTGCTTGCCCCAGGAGACTCCCTGTGGTACTGTGTGTACCATGGCTGGACTGGGAGGGCCCTGGGGCCCAGTACCACCCTGGAGCTTGTTCACATCACCCATAACATTATTAGTTTCAGATGCAGTGTTCAATAATTCATCAGTTGCATATAACATGCAGGGTTCATCACATAACATCACATGCCCATCATCCAACTACCCCATTCCCCCATCAACTTCCCCTACAGCAACCCTCATTTTGTGATATTCAAGATACTCTCATGGTTTTTGCCCCTCTCTGATGACTTCCCATTCAGTTTTCCCTCCCTTCCCCTATGATACTCTGTGCTGTTTCTTATAGGCCACATATGAATGAAACTATATGATAATTGTCTTTTTCTGATTGACTTATTTCACTCAGCATAATACCCTCCAGTTCCATCCATGTCAATTTAATGGTAAGTATTCATCCTTTCTGATGGCTAAGTAAGATGTGTATATGTATACATATACACATATATATATTGGTATATGTTTGTGGAGATATAGATTGATATAGATATAGATCTATAGATACAGATATAGATATAGATAGACATAGATAGATATCTCACATCTTCTTTTTTTTTTCTCTTTTTTTTTTTTTAATTTTATTTTTTATAAACATATATTTTTATCCCCAGGGGTACAGGTCTGTGAATCGCCAGGTTTACACACTTCACAGCACTCACCATAGCACATACCCTCCCCAATGTCCATAACCCCCCCAACCCCCCTCCCCCCATCAACCCTCAGTTTGTTTTGTGGGATTAAGAGTCACTTATGGTTTGTCTCCCTCCCAATCCCATCTTGTTTCATTTACTCTTCTCCTACCCCCTTAACCCCCCATGTTGCATCTCCTCTCCCTCATATCAGGGAGATCATATGATAGTTGTCTTTCTCCGATTGACTTATTTCGCTAAGCATGATACCCTCTAGTTCCATCCACGTTGTCACAAATGGCAAGATTTCATTTCTTTTGATGGCTGCATAGTATTCCATTGTGTATATATACCACATCATCTTTATCCATTCGTCTGTTGATGGACATCTAGGTTCTTTCCATAGTTTGGCTTTCAAAAAACCAGCTTCTAGTTTCATTGATGCATTCTACTGTATCTCTTGTTTCTATCTCATTGATCTCTGCTCTCATCTTGATTATTTCCCTTCTTGTGTGTGTAGTTGGCTTAATTTGCTGTTGATTCTCCAGTTCTTTAAGGTGTAAAGACAGCTGGTGTATTCTGGATTTTTCAATTTTTTTGTGGGAGGCTTGGATGGCTATGTATTTCCCCCTCATGACTGCCTTTGCTGTATCCCATAGGTTTTGGACTGAAGTGTCTTCATTCTCATTGGTTTCCAAGAATTGTTCAAGTTCTTCTTTGATCTCCTGGTTGATCCAAGCATTCTTAAGCAAGGTGGTCTTTAGTTTCCAAGTGTTTGAATTCCTTCCAAACTTTTCCTTGTGGTTGAGCTCCAGTTTCAAAGCATTGTGATCTTAGAATATGCAGGGAAAAATCTCAGTCTTTTGGTATCGGTTGAGTCCTGATTTGTGACCCAGTATGTGGTCTCTTCTGGAGAAGGTTCCATGTGCACTTGAGAAGAATGAGTATTCTGTTGTTTTAGGGTGGAATGTTCTGTATATATCTATGAGATCCATCTGGTCCAATGTGTCATTCAATGCTCTTGTTTCTTTATTGATTTTCTGCTTGGATGAACTGTCTATTACTGAGAGTGGCATGTTAAGGTCTCCTACTATTAATGTATTCATATCAATATGACTCTTTATCTTGATTAACAGTTTTCTTATGTAATTGGCTGCTCCCATATTGGGGGCATAAATATTTACAATTGTTAGATCTTCTTGGTGGATAGTCCCTTTAAGAATTATGTAGTGTCCTTCTGTATCTCTGACTACAGTCTTTAGTTTAAAATCTAATTTATCTGGGGCACCTGGGTGGCTCAGTGGGTTAAGCCGCTGCCTTCGGCTCAGGTCGTGATCTCAGAGTCCTGGGATCGAGCCCCGCATCGGGCTCTCTGCTCTCTAGGGGAGCCTGCTTCCTCCTCTCTCTCTGCCTGCTTCCTCCTCTCTCTCTGCCTGCTTGTGATCTCTCTGTCAAATAAATAAAAAAAAAAAAATCTTTAAAATCTAATTTATCTGATATGAGAATCACTACCCCTGCCTTCTTTTGAGGCCCATTGGCATGAAAGATGCTTCTCCATCCCTTCACTTTCAGTCCAGATGTATCCTTAGGTTCAAAATGGGTCTTTTGTAGACAACATATGGATGGGTCCTGTCGTTTTATGCAGTCTTTAACCTTGTGCTGTTTTATGGGTGCATTTAGGCCATTCACATTGAGAGTAATTATTGAGAGATACGTTTTTATTGACATTGTGTTACCTGTGAAGTCTTTGTTTCTATAGATTGTCTTCATATATTTCTGTTCAACGATATTCTTGGGTTTTTTCCTCTTTCATAGAACCCCCGTTAATATTTCTTGCAGTGCCGGCTTGGTGGTCACATACTCTTTTAAACCTTGCTGGTCTTGGAAGCTCTTTATCTCTCCATCCATTTTGAATGTCCGTCTTGCTGGATAAAGTATTCTTAGCTGCATGTTCTTCTCATTTAGTGCCCTGAAGACATCTTGCCAGCCCTTTCTGGCTTGCCAGGTTTCTGTGGACAGGTCTGACATTACTCTGATGGGCTTTCCTCTGTATGTAAGGAATCTCTTCCCCCTAGCTGCTTTCAAGAGCTCCTGTCTAAAATTATGATTCATCATTTTCACATTGAGGTGTCTCGAGGTCTTTCTAGATTCTATGATCTTGGGGGAAACTTTTCTGCCTCTAGTACACGAACGCTGGTTCCATTCACCAGATTGGGAAAATTTTCATGGAGAATTTGTTCAACTATTTCCTCTAGTCTTCTTTCTTTCACCTTCCCCTCAGGGATTCCAATAATTCAGACGCTGGAACATTTCATGGCGTCATTTATTTCCCTAATTCTGTTTTCATGGACTCTAAGCTGTTTGTTCCAGGCTTCCCCCTGATCCCTTTTCTCTATCAGTTTGCCCTCCAGATCACTAATTATATCTTCTACCTCAGTTACCCTAGCTTTTAGAGAATTTAGATTAGATTGGAACTCATTGAGAGCATTGTGAACATCATCCCTGCTGGTTTTCACTTCTGCCCTAATCAATTCCATTTTGTCATCAAAGGGTTTCTCCAACCTAGCTATTGCCTGGATAATTGTTAGCCTGAATTCCCTTTCCGACATACTGTTTATGTCCATATCCAATAGCTCTGATAGAGAGGGCCCAGTCTCTTGGCTGGGAGTGTTCAGAATCTCCCGGTCCTAAAGAATGATGGGTAGCATGGACCTCTCTCAGTGGAGGGTATGGAGCAAGACTCAGAACCTGGTTGTGCAGTGCGCCTGCAGAGTACAAAAGGCTGTGGTTTTAGAGAGTGCTGGCATCCACACCAGACTCCCTCATGGGTACCGCCACCTGGATGCTCTCAGGCACACCAGCGGCTCAGGGACCAAGACCTGGTTTCTTCACTGTGCTCTCTGGTTCTGCGCCAGTGGTGGCTGTCCTGGGTCCGTGGGCTTAAAGTCCCTGTCCCTAACTGTGCAATTCTACCAATTTCCCCTTAAGATCTTTTGCTCTTTTTGAATGTTTACAAGCAGACTCCAAGTTAATGCTGGTCCCCAGTCACAGTGCACTCTCATATTGGGGTATTTCTTTCCAATGGGTCACTTCTGGTGCCTCCCTCCCCCCTTTTGTTTATCTTCCGATATCAGTCCAATGTTCCCACTCTGCTTTACCTGTCCCCTGGCATCTTCTGCCCCTGTAGAGATCCAGAAGTGTGTAATTCTAATCTCAGGCTGATTTCATGGGTGATCAGAGTTCTTTGGTAGGTAGTCAGCTCACTTGAGGGGACCGGTTGAAACAGCGCCTCCTACTTCTCTACCATCTTGTCTCCTCCCCATAGGAGGATCTTTTCTCTATCTCACATCTTTATCCATTCATCTGCCAATGAACATCTTGGCTCTTTCCAGTTTGCTTATTGTGAACATTGAACATTGCTGCTATGAACATTGGGGTGAAGGTACCCCTTGATTTCACTACATCTGTATCTTTGGGGTTAATACCCAGTAGTGCAATTGTTGGGTCATATGGTAGCTCTATTTTCAGCTTTTTGAGGAACCTTCATACTGTTTTCCAGAGTGATTGCATCAGCTTGCATTCCCACCAAAAGTGTAAGAGGGTTCCCCCTTCTCCGCATCCTCACCCACATCTGTTGTTTCCTGACTTGTTAATTTTAGCCATTCTGACTGGTGTGTGGTAGTATCTCATTGTGATTTTGATTTGTATTTCCCTGATGCCAAGTGATGCGGGACATTTTTTAATGTGTCTGTTGGCCATTTGTATGTCTTTTTTGGAGAAATGTCTGTTGTCTTCTGCCCTTTTCTTATATGGATTGTTTTGTTTCTTGGGTGTTGAGTTTCATAAGTTCTTTATGGATCTTGGATACTAACCCTTTATCTAATATGTCATTTACAAATATCTTCTCCCATTCCATGGGTTGTATTTTAATTTTATTAACTGTTTCCTTTGATGTGCAGGAGCTTTTTATCTTGACGAAGTCCCAATAGCTCATTTTTGCCTTTGTTTCCCTTGCCTCCAGAGATGTGTCTAGTAAGAAGTTGCTGCGGCCAAGCTCAAAGAGGTTGCAGCCTGTGTTCTCCTCTGGGATTTTGATGAATTCCTGTCTCACAATTATGTCCTTTATCCAGTTTGAGTTTATCTTTGTGTATGGTGTAAGAAAATGGTCCAGTTTCATTCTTCTATGTGTGGCTGTCCCATTTTACAAGCACCATTTTTTGAAGAGATTGTCCTTTTTCCATTGGATATTCTTTCCTGCTTTTTTGAAGATTAGTTGACCATAGAGGTAAGAGTTCATTTTGGGGTTTTCTATTCTGTTCCACTGATCTAAGTGTCTGTCTTGATGACTATAGCTTTGTAATAGAACTTGAAGTTCAACATTGTGATGTTTCCAGCTTTGGTTTTTGTTTTCAACATTCCTTTGTCCATTTGGGGTCTTTTCTGATTCCATGAAAATTTTAGGATTATTTGTTCCAACTCAATGGAAAATGTTGATGGTATTTTGATAGGATTTGCATTGAATGTGTAGATTGCTCTGGTTAACATAAACATTATAAACAATATTTATTCTTCCAATCCATGAGAATGGAATGTTTTTTCCATTTTTTTGTGTCTTTCTCAATTTCTTTAGTAAATGTCCTGTAGTTTTTAGAGCACAGATCCTTTACCTTTTTGGTTAAGGTATTCCTAGGTATTCCTAGGAATCTTATGGTTTTTGGTGCAATTGTAAATGGGATCAATTCCTTAATTTCTCTTTCTTCCATCTCTTTGTGAGTGTATAGAAATACAAGTGATTTCTTTGCATTGATTTTATACCCTGCCACATTACTAAATTGCTGTATGCATTCTAGGAATTTTGGAGTGGAGTCTTTTGGGTTTTCCACATAGAGTATCATGTCATCTGCAAAGAGTGAGAGTTTGACTTCTTCTTTGCCAATTTGAATGCCTTTTATTTCTTTTTTGTTGTCTGATTGCTGAGGCTAGGACTTCTAGTAGTAGGTTGAACAATAGCAGTGAGAGTGGTCATCCCTGTTGTGTTCCTGTCCTTGGGGGAAAAGCTCTCAGTTTTTCCCCAGTGAGGATGATATTCACTGTGGGCTTTTCATAGATGGCTTTTATGGTATTGATATATGTTCCCTCTATCCCTACACTATAGAGTGTTTTTTCAAGAAAGGGTGCTGTATTTTATTTTATAAAATACTTTTTGTGCATCTGTTGAGACGATCAAATGGTTCTTGTGTTTTCTTTTATTAATGGAGTGTATCACATCGATTGATCTGAGGTTGTTGAACCACCCTTGCAGTCCAAGAATAAATCCCACTTGGTCATGGTGAATAACCCTTTTAATGTACTATTGAATACTATTGGCTAGTATCTTGGTGAGAACTTTGGCATCCATGTTTCTCAGGGATATTGGTCTGTAATTCTCCTTTTTACTGGGCTCTTTGTCAGGTTTTGGGATCAAGGTAATGCTGGCCTCAGAGAACAAGTTTGGAAGTTTTCCTTCCTTTTCTATGTTTTGAAACAGCTTCAAAAGAATAGGTATTAGTTCTTCTTTAAATGTTTGGTAGAATTCCCCTGGGAAGCCATCTGGCCCTGGACTCTTGTTTTTAGGGAGACATTTGATTACTGATTCAATTTCCTTGCTGCTTATGGGTCTGTTCAGGTTTCTATTTCTTCTTGGTTTAGTTTTGGTAGTTTATACATCTCTAGGAATGCATCCATTTCTTCCAGATTGCCTAATTTTTTGGCATATGGTTGCTCATAATATGCTCTTAAAATTGTTTGTATTTCCTTAATGTTGGCCATGATCTCTCCTCTTTAATTCATGATTTTATTAATTTGGGTCCTTTCTCTTCTCTTTTTGGTAAGTCTGGCTAGGTGTTTATCAATATTATTAATTATTTCAAATAACTGGCTTCTAGTTTCATTGGTTTGTTCTACAGTTCTTTTCATTTCTATTGCATTGATTTCTACTCTAATCTTTATTATTTCTCTTCTCCTCCTTGGTTTAGGCTTTATTTGCTGTCCTTTCTCTAGCTCCTTTAGGTGTAAGTTTAGCTTGTGTATTTGAGACTTTTCTAATTTTTTTGAGAAGGCTTATATTACTAGGTACTTCCCTCTTATGACTGACTTTGCTGTATTGCAAAGGTATTGAACAGTTGTGTTTTTATTTTCATGTTTCCATGAATTTTTAAAATTTTTCTTTGATTTCCTGGTTGAGCCATTCATTCTTTAGTAGAATGCTCTTTAACCTCCAAGCATTTCAGTTCCTTCTTAATTTCCTCTTGTAATTGAGTTCAAGTTTCAAACCATCATGATCTGAAAATATGTGGCGACTAATCCCAGTCTTTTGTTACTGATTGAGACCTGATTTGTGACCTAGTATGTGATCTATTCTGGAGAATGTTCCTTATGCACTCAAGAGGAATGTGTATTCTGTTGCTTTAGGAGGGAATGTTCTGAAAATATCTGTGAAGTCCATCTGGTCCAATGTGTCATTCAACTGGTTTCCTTGTTGATCCTTTACTTAAATGACCTGTCCATTGCTGTGAGTGGGGTGTTAATGTACCCTACTATTATTGTACTATTATCAATGTGTTTCTTAAATTTTATTATTAATTGGCTTGTATAATTGGCTTCTCCCAAGTTAGGAGCATAAATATTTATAACTATTAAATCTTCTTGTTGAATAGACACTGTAAGTATGATATAGTGTCCTTCTTCATCCCTTACTCAAGTCTTTCCTTTAAAATCTAATTTGTCTGGAATGAGGATTGCTATTCCAGCTTTCTTTTGATGTCCACTAACATGATAAATGGTTCTCCACCACCTCAGTTTAAATCTGGAGGTGTCTTTAGTGCACCTTTCAGGAAGGTCTAAAATGAGTCTCTTCTGACAGCATATGGATGGGTCTTAGTTTTTTATCCAATTTGATACCCTGTGTCTTTTGTTTGGAGCATTTAGCCCATTTAAATTGAGAATAACTCTTGAAACATATGAATTTAGTGCCATTGTATTGCCAATAAAGGCTCTATTTCTGTAGACTGTCTCTGTTTCTTTCTGGTGTATGTTACCCTTGGGCTTTCTCTTTGCTTACAGGATCCCCTTTAATATTTCTTGGAGGGATGCTTTAATGATCATAAATTCTTTTAGTTTTTGTTTGTTCTAGAAGCTCTTTATCTCTCTGTCCACTCTGAATGGCAGGCTTGCTGGATAAAGTATTCTTGGCTGCATATTTTTCTCATTTAGTGCTCTGACTATATCATGCCAGCCCTTCCTAGCCTGCCAGGTCTCTGTGGATAGGTCTGCTGGCAGTTTAGTATTTCTACCATTATAGGTTAAGGAGCTCTTGTCTTGAGCTGCTTTCAGAAATTTCTGTTTATCTCTGAAATTTGCAAGCTTCACTATTATATGTCAGGTTGTTGATCTATTTTTATTGATTTAGAGGGGAATTCTCTTTACCTCTTGGATTTGAATACCTGTTTCCTTTCCCAGATTAGAGAAGTTCTCAATTATGATTTGCTCAAGTATACTTTCTCTCCCTTTCTCTTTCTTCTTCTTCTGGGACCCCAAATATTTCTAATATTGTTTTGTTTTCTGGCATCCATGATGTCTTGAAGCCTCTCCTCATGGTCCATCAGTTGTTTTTTCTTTGTCTTCTTTGTCTTCTTTGTCACTTACTGTCTTTTTTGCCTCATTTACCCTACCTGTTTTGTCACTTACTTTCTCGTAAGTTAGAGCTATTAGAGCATCTACTTTAGACAGCGTCTCAGTTAAAACACTTTTAATTTCTGCCTGATTAGATTTATTTCTGCACTAAGAGATTCTCTAGTGTCATTTATGCTTTTTTCAAGCCCAGCTAGTAATTTTATAATTGTTATCCTGAATTCCATCTCTGACATTTTACTTATATACATATCGATTAGATCTAGGACAGGGAGTACACCTCTGGTTCTTTCTTTTGTTGTGAATTCCTCCTCCGAGTCATTTTTTTCCCAGAGAAAAGTATATGAACAAGGAAACAGAATAAAAAAAAATATCAACCATGCAAAACACACGAGGCAAATCTGAAGAGGTCAGAAACCAAAAAAGAAAAGAAAAAGAAAAAAGTGAAAAAGGAAAGAATATAATCTCCCAGGTGGACAAAGCAGGGTGATCCACTTGGTTCTTGGGTGTATTTTGGTCTGTTTCTTAGAAGACCCTAAGTCCAAAAATTTTAAAGAAAGCAAAAATTAAATATATATACAAAAACAAAATTTAATACAGTGCAAGGAAGCTGAAAATGAAGAATATATCTATATAACATAAATGTGAAAAATGAAAGTTAAAATAAGACCTAAAAACAGAGTTGATAAAATAAGAAACTAGTTGAAAAGGAAAACAAGAAAAATGAAAAGGAAAATTTTAAACTGAAAGATAAAGGAATCATGAGGAAAAACCTCGATTTCTATATACTATTTTCCCCTAGTGCTGGAGTTTTGCAGTTCTGTGTACTCCATAAACCTGTCATTCCCCTGGTGTTTCAGGTAGTCTTCTGGGGTTTGGACCTGCCTTGTTGATTCCCAGGTGTCTTTGCCTAAGTGGAGTTGCACCACCTTTTGCCAGGGGGCTGGGCTCCGTGTAAGTTGCTTTGGGGTGTTCTATGTGACTTCTGTTCCCTGAAGGCTTTCTGGGCCTTTAAAGGATGAAGGCAAAAATGGTCATGCCCACTCTCCAGCCCCTAAGCTTAAAGATGGGCCCCCTTCTATTCAGTAAACCCTCAGGGAAAAGCAATCTTCACTTTTGTGTATACCAAACTCTATAGATTCCCGTGGTGCACACCAGTATGAATCCTCTTAAGGAAGGGATGTGGCTTGCTGTGTTTCTGCCCTTTGCAGGGCCCCTGCATGGAAAGCAGTCAACAGATCATACCACAGTTTGTGGCTTATGGCAAACTGAGCTGAGAGCGCACCCCTGGGCTCACTGACCATAGCCAGTTTCCCTGCTCCAATGCCTGGGAGCTCTGCCAGCTCAGGCACCCCCATTCTTTCTGTGACCATGGGGATCCAGCGTCCACATTGTCCCACCTAGAATTCTACCCCACTTTTCCACTTGAGCACATTTCAGGCAGGGACATCTCTCATGGGAGCAGTCTCATAAAAGTTCCTATTTTGCAGTCTGGGGTTATATCACTTTCCAGTCGCTGGCTTACAGAGGTTCCCTCCCCCATCATTTATCTTCTGATATATCCCCTCTGCTTCACTTCTCTGCATCTTTTACCTTGCAAAAAGTGGTTGCTTTTCTATTTGTCAAATTTCAGCAATTCTTTTCTTCTTTCTCAGGTTGAATTCATAGGTGTTCAGAATGATTTGATGGTTATCTAGCTTAAATCCAAGGGAGCATATGAAATGAGGTCCCCCACTCTTCTGCTGAATATTCTGTTATGATTATTTTAAACCACATATGCATCATCAAAAAATTGAAAATACAAATTAATATAAGAAATTACAGACTGTGTAATTCTTAATTTTTATATTTTTTATACTTTATTGCAATATGCGTAAACTACATTTATACTCATAAAAACATTAAAAATGCAGAGACTACTTTGCTTTGGTTCATATTAATCATGGCCCTAGGTCTCTAGAATTAAATCTAGAATTCAAATTCTTAAAGTAATAGGGCCTTTTGCTCTTGGCACCAACGTGATTTGCAGTTGTCTAAAGTTGTCTTAGCCTGTGGCATTTGGAACTTGACAAGGCAGCATGACAGGCAACGAAGATAGCTCATTTGATGGGAGGCTAGTGTTCTTTTCCAGGAAGCTGACATTAGCTACAGTCTGCTTTATTTAAAGAGGAGGTGCCACAGGAGCCTCCGTTGAAAATAAAGATCCAATCCTAGTATTGGAGACATTGGTATCTATGATACAGGGATAGGTGGGGCAGGAGATCAGGCCACAAAGAAGGGTCTTTGTGGGCCCCTAAATGCTGCCTGATAAACCTGGAGCCCAGCCCTTCTTGAGAAGGTTGGTCACTAGGGTGTTGAGTTTGAAGATGTAGGTGTGAACCTCATAATCTAACTCTCCTCCAATAGATCTGTCATTTACTGTCTGGGCTTGCCACTTGAAAGTTATAATTACCTTGCCTGGCACTGTCTCCACCCACCAGGATATGAAGTGCACCAGAAGCTTAGGATTGGGTAAGAAGAATGCATCAAATACGTAAGGAGGGCAATAATATCCTGATTAAGAGAAATGTGAGAGAATACCCCTCTTCTTATACACCTCTCTGGAACATTACATGCCTTAAAGACATGGGAGAATACCTTCTTTCAGGAATTTAACTGGTTTTCCAAATTTTTTAAAGGTGTGTAATTGTCATCAGAAAATATTCTTTGCCTTTTTCTCCCCAAGAATGATCAAAATCAAAACCCAAATTAAACAGAACAAGCACCTCCCACTATTATTATCTGAAGTCAACTGTAATTTCGCCAAGAGTCCTCCCAGTTTAAACTGTAGAATTAAACTTTACTTGGAACGATGTCTGTCTTCTTGAAAATTTACATAAATCACAATTGTTCCTTTGGTTATGTATTCATTCAACACTTATTTAGCCCCAACTATGTACCAGGCAATATTCTAAGCACATGTAACTGTGTAAAGAAAATTGACTGAAAATGATTCTTGCCTTGGGAAGGAAGGTGGACCAAGATCCTTTTAAGTTACATATTTTGGGATTCTATTTAAGTAACCTCAGATCAATCTCTTTTATAAACCACAGTCTCTCACACTTTATTTGAAAAATCTATGTCTTTATATATTTTGCTTAATCATGGGCTACCTGCCTTTGTTCTTTTAGTAAAATTGAAAATATTTGTATATGTGTTTGTGTGCTATTAGACTACAATCTTAAGAGGTAGAAAAGACCTTAAAGTTTCTCTATGCAATCCTACCCAATGAATAATTCCCTTCCACAACTCCCTGAGGTACACGTTTAATTTCTGTTTGAATACCTCTGGTGACTCACTACTCACTACAGAAGCT
This sequence comes from Enhydra lutris kenyoni, assembly GCF_002288905.1. Taxonomy (NCBI): domain Eukaryota; kingdom Metazoa; phylum Chordata; class Mammalia; order Carnivora; family Mustelidae; genus Enhydra; species Enhydra lutris. The sequence continues at coordinate 30,274,587 of NW_019154107.1, read as the reverse complement.
CACTACTGTAAAAACATTTTGTTTTAGGACTGCTCTTCTCCTTAAAATGATTCTTGAAATTTACAACTAGAATGAAATTGCAAGTGTGTTGGGTTTTGATCTAGAAAATGAGGAGACTAGTAACTCGTGGCCAAGAGATGAACAGTATGTAGAGGAGCTTCAAGAAAGGAAAGAGGGTACTGGGGAAGAAGACACTGAAGGTCAAAGAAATGTGTGAGTACATGGAGAGGTTGCTAGAGATTGGTGGAGGTTCCCTGGGTTTCAAGAATTTAGTTGGCTGACAGGGATGCCTGTGTGGCTAGAGCAGAATGAGAAGAGGAGCAGGCAAGAAATCAGGTCAGAAAGGGAGAAAGGGTCTGGATTATACAAAGCTTATAAATCTTGGTAAGGGATTTGGATTTTATTTTAAGTTTGTGGGAAGTACTTGGGAGTTTTTAAGTAGAAGTGTATTTTTTCTTTTTCTTTTTTATAGTATATCCCCATGACTTACTTATTTTATAACTGGATTATGAAAGTTTGTACCTTTTGACCTTTTTTTGCTTTTAAAATATCACAATTCTATCTAGTAATTTTCTTAACATTCTTCCTGCCCTGTCACTTTATACTTCATTCCAGAAAACCTGAACTACTCATAGTCCCCTGACTATACCAGATGAAAGAAGCATATCATGTTTTCTTACAATTATATGCACATCCACTCCCCTATTTTTACAATTCCCTCTTCCCTGCCTTTGTCAATCTGACAAAATGCTTGCTTTGCCACCAGACTTGGCTCGACCATTACCTTTTCTAGGAAGTCTTATACTTTCTCAAGCCAGTCTGGGTGCTTTGTGTTTCCATTATTTCAGCTAGTTACAAATGGTAATTTATATGATGCCCCTGAGGGCCAGGGCAGTATCAGCTTATCTCTGAAGCCCAAGAATCTAACACTCTGTCTGGATTAATTAATCCACTGATAACTTGTTGGACTCTTCTAAAATGAAAAAAAAAACACACACAACATTTTGGGAGCAGATATCCTCCCAAGTATAACTAGTTTACATGCAATGATACCATAAAGTACATTTTTAAAAATTTTCCTGGCTATATTTTATAACTATTTCATCCTGGTGGTATCATAAAGAAATAGCAGAGTTCAAATAAATTGTTCTCTGAAAGCATTATGAAGTCTTTTCTAGAGCTTTGAGAAATGGCCACTCCACCTACCTTAAAAAGTGCCAGGTCAAAATCATCTGTTCCATTATTTAAGGTATAGAACTTTGGGGCCCTTGGGGTGCCTGGGTGGCTCAGCGGTTAAACATCTGCCTTTGGCTCAGGTCATGATCTCAGGGTTCTAGGATCGAGCTCTGTGTCCGGCTCCCTGCTCAGCGGGAAGCCTGCTTCTCCCTCTCCCACTCCCCTTGCTTGTGTTCCCTTGCTGTCTCTCTCTCTCTCTGTCAAATAAATAAATAAAATCTAAAAAAAAAAAAAAACTTGGGACCCTCACTAATTGTTTATGTAGCTATAAAACGTAGACTTGACAAAAGTAACTGAAGAAAGTAACCAGGGTAAGGAGCTTGAGACCAGTAGCAATGGTCTTGGTGAGGAGTGGTAGGAAACCTAGTGAGGTCATGACCTCTGGAACATCAGTACCTAGGTTTGAATCCTTACTCCTTCACAAGCAATTACCTCACTCTGCTGTGTATCAGTTTCTTTGACTCTAAAAGAGGAATGATAATAATAATACCTAGCTCACAGGATTTTTATAAGGCTTAAATTAAGTAATTAGCCTAAGCACAATCCAGGCTATGGCTGGAGGGACGTATACACTGTTCCAGAGCACCTCAGAGAAGGGTGGGGCTGACTGCCGTGTTGGTCAGCTAGGCTTCTTAGAAAAACTTAGAAAACATCTGAGCGGGAGCTTGAAAGACTGAAATAAGACTTTCCAAGGCAGGAATCATTCATTTCAAGATAACCTAAGCCAAAACTTTGGATTTTTTTTCCAAAGGGAAAAATAAAGCCTACATTAAAGATGCCTTTTTCCAGGTGTTCTATTAATCAAATCCCTGGGTTCTAGTTTGTACATCAGCAAGATGGCCACCAGGTGGCAGCACAAAGTTATAAAATCTTGTATCCCAGTGCCACTACAATCCCTTGGCTTACAGTGCTCTCATAAATCAGGATGCTTTTAATTAATATAATGAAGGGATAGGATCAGCTCTCTAGAATACTTGCAAAGTCCTGCTCACCAAGATGAGGCAAGGTGTAGCTTTACCCAGATTAGGTCTGCAGAGGTCTGTGATGGAACTTGAGGCACTGACACCTATTCCAAAAGTTCCTGGGCTGGGAGATCCCGTAGAGCCTACTGGGTACAAGCAGGCAGAATGAGAGATTAGTTGGACCTGTCAGTCAAGGCTTTTCAGGTATTGGAAGCAGCAGGTAATTATGTCGAAAATGGCATCCCAGGGCAGTGGCACTAAAGGGGTATAACTACACTGAGGATGTCTGGTTGAAAGAGCGAGCAGCAATGACTTTACCAGTTCCCTAAAGTCATAGGCCCATAGGATGGGAGAGCTGGACAGGGCCTCATCTATCAGAGTCCAGTCCTTCTATAGCAGGTGCTGTAATACACCGACCAAATACTCCTTCAGGGCTAAAGGAATTATTTCCCTAGCTGCTGAAAGTGCTACATGAAGATAGCTTGTTGGGAATTGCCATTCACTGGAGAGATCTCACTTGCCCAAAGCTGCATTCCCAAGACTGCCTGTATTTAATGACTGCTTTATGTGATGGGGCAAAAAAAAAAACCAAAAAACAAAAAACAAAAAACAAAAAAAACCAAAAAAAACCAACCCTAACACCTGGTACCAATTCAGGAGGGTCATTCTAATTCTGGAGTTCCCTTACGGGGTTACCCAGGCCTTTGTTGAGGCTGTATCGGAGTACAGCTTCTCTCTTTGCCCAATCCTACTTCTTTCCTTCACCCCACAGTTGTCAATTCTGAGAGCATCTCCAATAAACTTCCTGCACACTAAGCTCTAGTTCAGAGGCAGCTTTCCTTGGAAACCCAATCCCATCTTTGTTTTACTTGGGGGAAAACTGAGGCAATTTTGAAAGTGATACACTGAGGAAGAAGTGATCACTTCAATGATCAACAACCTCATATCTAAACAGAGTAGTACTCAAAGACATGCTGAACATTAAGCAAATCCCCAAGAGCAGAGGTTTGTCTTTTTCCCCACTATATCCTTAATGCCTCCACACAGTAGGCACACAATAGTTATGTGTCCAGTGATTAAATGAATGAGCATTGGCCTTTAGATGGCAGATATAAGCAGAATTCCCTTAGGGCTCTCCAATAAGAAACTATTCAAACTATTGAGACTACATTATACTTCTCACTCTCTCTGGCCAGGTGTTTTCTTCTTGAAATCCTATAGTTGGCCTTGAAGGAAATATTCCTCTCAGTCCCCATTGAGAATGGTAGGAAGCTGTAAAGCAGCATGACTAACCCTATGCTGGTCTTTGGATACTCAGACAATATTGACTTCATAAGACCATCAAATTGAGAATAGATCCCCAAACCATCTTCATGAACCCTAAACTGTAAAACTGCAAATATTAAGACAAGCCACATCTGTGTTATTGAAGCCCGGAATAAAAACCAAGAGAAATTAATTTTATTATATCTTAGTCATTACAGAGAGCATTCTTCTGACATTGAGACTGACCTTGCTAGTCCACTCTTAATACTGTCATTTTTTTTAAAGCCGTGTACATCTGGGAAACAGAGTGATCTAAGAAAAACAAAATGTTATAGACCAGAGCAGATTGATTATGAGCATTGTCTTGGCAATCAGATATGTCTTTGTTCAAATTTCATTACTGCCACTTTAGTGGCAGTGTGACCCTGAGCAAATCACTTAATCTCCCTTTACCTCAGTTTCCTCATCCATAAAATAGGGGAAAAAGCAATAATATCCCCAAAAATTTTTCTGTGAGGTTACTTGTGTTAATATATATACCATGCTTAGAGCAATGCCCAAAATACTAAGCATTTTATAAGGCTTAGCTATAATTTACATGTAGAATCCCATCTTGCCACATTTCTAAAGAGAATCTAGATACTGAATTGTGTATTTCAGGGAGCCTGTGGAGTCCTGGATGCCCTTTGCTTTAGGATTATCTGTCTCTGTGGCTACAGTTTGTGTAGCTGCATAATTTATTAGAAGCTGAGGTTTCTAGTTGGAAAATAAAGCAGATGCTTTATTTTAGCCATACTCAAATTACTGGTAAGCCGTGGTTTTTTATTGTAGCTCTAGAAAGCACAGGGTGTTTCCGCTTACAGTTACCTTCATTCTACAAATGCCTGCTGGAGATACTTCCAACCCTGGTCCCAGTTCACTTCTTCTTAGTTCTTGTGGCAAAAGGGTGAGTGTGGAAGCTGTAGAAATTCCATACAAACTGAATCCCCTCCTCAAGCACTTCTGGATGTAAGAAGATGTCTCCTCAAGTACTTCCGAATGTAAGGACATGTAGGACATTGGAATAAACAAACTTGTGTAATTGTGTAATTATTGGCCCTCTGCAAGGTGCATTTCCATGGAATCTTCTGATTGTTCAAGACCACTTGCCTGCTAGTTAAGATGAAATTCAGTTTTATATACTTCCCAAGTTTTCTTCAATGATCATCTGAGAATTAAGAAAAGTGGAAGGAGCACCTGGGTGGCTCAGTCCGTTAAGCACCTGACTCTTGATTTTGGCTCAGGCCACGATCTCGGGGCCATGAGCTCTAGCCCCTCATCATGATCTGTACTCAGTGGGGAGTCTGCTTGAGATTATCTCTCTGCCCCTCCCCACTCTCTCTCTCTTAAATAAATAAATCTTTAAAAAGAAAAAAGTGGGGTTTTCCATTGAGCATCTCTCCTTGGATAGAAATACCCATCCAATTCCTTCTTTTATTATCTTGGGATAGGAATACCTTAGGGAAATCAAAATTAAAACCACAAGAAGGTATCTTCTTATACTTGTTAAAATGGCCATCATCAAAAAGACAAGAGATAACAAATTCTGACAAGGATGGGGAGGAAAGAGAATGTTTATCTACTGTTGGTGGGAATGTAAATTGGTGCAGTCACCATGGAAAACAATATGGAGGATCCTCAAAAAAATTAAAATAGAACTACCATATGATCCAACAATTCCACTTCTGGGAATATATCCGAAGGAAATGAAAACACTAACTTGAAAAGATATCTGTACTCCCATGTTCATAGGAACATTATTTACAATAGCCAAAACTTAGGAACAACCATTAATAGGTGAATGAACAAAAAAGTTGTGGTATGGGGTGCCTGGGTGGCTCAGTGGATTAAGCCTCTGCCTTTCGCTCAGGTCATGATCTTATGGTCCTGGGATCGAGCCCCACATCGGGCTCTCTGCTCAGTCGGGAGCTTGCTTCCCCCTCTCTCTCTGCCTGTCTCTCTGCCTACTTGGGATCTCTCTCTCTCTGTGTCAAATAAATAAATAAAACCTTTTAAAAAAAAGTTGTGGTGTGTATGTATATAAGTATGTGTATAATGAAATACTATTTTCAACCACAAAAAAATGAGAATATCCTACCATTTGAGACAATGTGGGTGAATCTTGAAGGCATTATGCTAAGTAAAATAAATCAGATAAAAACAAATATTGTATGATCTCACTTATACATGGAATCTAAAAAAAAAAAAAAGGTTAAAAAAAAACTCACAGAAAAAGAGATGAAATTTGTGGTTACCAGAGGTAGGAGTAGATAGGAGGAATGGGAAGAAGGGGTCAAAAGGTCTAAACTTCCAGTTACAAGATAAATAAGTATTAGGGATGTAATGTACAACATGATAACTATAGTTAACACTGCTATGTGAGATATAGGAAAGTTGTTAGGAGAGTAAATCCTAAGAGTTCTCTTCACAAGGAGATTTTTTTCCTTTTCTTTTTATTGTGTGTGTGTGTGTGTGTGTGTGTGTGTGTGTATATATATATATAAATTTATATATATATAATTACCATGATAGGTTCAGCTAACATCCATCTTCATAATACACACACACACACACACACACACATATATGTATGAAGATGGATGTTAGCTGAACCTATCAAGGTAATCATTTCACAATATATAAAAATCAAACTGTCATGTTATATGCCTTAAACTTATATAGTGATATATGTCAATTATTTCTCAATAAAACTGGAAGGAAAAAGGATCGGGGTGAAGGATGTTTCATATGGGAAAGCCTAGAAACTTTACCTCAACCGATGAATTTTCAAAAAGATGAAACACGTTTTCTCAAAAGGGAGAGAAAAATGTCAGATATTAACATGTATATTGGGGCATAAACAACCTCCCCATTTCTAAGCAGATAGTCATAGTCAACATACCAAAAGAAGGAGAAAAAAGGGAAGGAATGACTGTTTACAGTCTATGAGCTCCTACTGTTTACCGGAAACTACACTAGGCTTCTTTTTTTTTTTTTAAATTTCTTTTCAGTGTAACAGTATTCATTGGTTTTGTTTTGTTTTCTTTTCTTTTGCTATAAAAATTGGAACATATTTTTATTTTTTTTTAATTTTTTAAATTTATTTTCAGCGTAACAGTATTCATTGTTTTTGCACCACACCCAGTGCTCCATGCAATCCGTGCCCTCTCCAATACCCACCACCTGGTTCCCCCAACCTCCCCCCCCCCCCCCCTTCTAACCCCCCCGGTTGTTTTTCAGAGTCCATAGTCTCTCATGGTTCACCCCCCCTTCCAATTTCCCTCAACTCCCTTCTCCTCTCTAACTCCCCTTGTCCTCCATGCTATTTGTTATGCTCCACAAATAAGTGAAACCATAAGATAATTGACTCTCTCTGCTTGACTTATTTCACTCAGCATAATCTCTTCCAGTCCCGTCCATGTTGCTACAAAAGTTGGGTATTCATCCTTTCTGATGGAGGCATAATACTCCATAGTGTATATGGACCACATCTTCCTTATCCATTCGTCCGTTGAAGGGCATCTTGGTTCTTTCCAGTTTGGTGACCGTGGCCATTGTTGCTATAAACATTGGGGTACAGATGGCCCTTCTTTTCACTACATCTGTATCTTTGGGGTAAATACCCAGTAGTGCAATTGCGGGGTCATAGGGAAGCTCTATTTTTAATTTCTTGAGGAATCTCCACACTGTTTTCCAAAGTGGCTGCACCAACTTGCATTTCCAACAACAGTGTAAAAGGATTCCCCTTTCTCCACATCCCCTCCAACACACGTTGTTTCCTGTCTTGCTAATTTTGGCCATTCTAACTGGTGTAAGGTGGTATCTCAATGTGGTTTTAATTTGAATCTCCCTGATGGCTAGTGATGATGAACATTTTTTCATGTGTCTGATAGCCATTTGTATGTCTTCATTGGAGAAGTGTCTGTTTATATCTTCTGCCCATTTTTTTTATATGATTGTCTGTTTTTTGTGTGTTGAGTGTGAGGAGTTCTTTATAGATCCTGGATATCAACCTTTTGTCTGTACTGTCATTTGCAAATATCTTCTCCCATTCCGTGGGTTGCCTCTTTGTTTTGTTGACTGTTTCCTTTGCTGTGCAGAAGCTTTTGATATTGATGAAGTCCCAAAAGTTCATCTTCGCTTTTGTTTCCTTTGCCTTTGGAGACATATCTTGAAAGAAGTTGCTGTGGCTGATATCCAAGAGGTTACTGCCTATGTTCTCCTCTAGGATTCTGATGGATTCCTGTCTCACGTTGAGGTCTTTTATCCATTTCGAGTTTATCTTTGTGTACGGTGTAAGAGAATGGTCAAGTTTCATTCTTCTACATATAACTGTCCAGTTTTCCCAGCACCATTTATTGAAGAGACTGTCTTTTTTCCACTGTATATTGTTTTCATCTACCAAGTACGGTGAGTATTATTTTTTTCTCATTATACAGATGAGGAATCTGAGGCTCAGAAAGGTTAAGTTACTTGTCCTTGGTTACACAGCTAGTAAGACCCAACTAGAATTTAAAGCAACATCTTTTGATTTCAACACCTATGTATTTTTCATTACACCAAAGCAGTTGCATTATCTTTATTAGTTGAAGAGTGCAAGTGTATTGCAATCATTGCTTAGGCTCTTCATAGGGTGGTAAAATGGTTATTTGGACTGGCTTTGGCATCATTGCCTGATTTGAATCACTGCTTTGCTCCTTACTGGCTATATGACCATGGGAAAATTAGCTTCCTTACCTCACTGAACCTTAATTTCCTCATCTGCCAAATGCCTCCTAAGACTGACGTGACTGATGATATATTATGTATATGTACATATATGTTTGTGTGTGTGTGTGTGTATAAATATAACTATATTTGCTATTTGTTGTTATCTTCCTACAAGACCAATGAAATCAGGGAAAGCATGGTTACCTGGTTCTACAGTTTACTAGCTCTGTGATTCTGAGTATGCCTCATAACCTTTTGTTCCTCAGTTTATTCTTCTATAAAATGGAGAAAATAACAGTACCTCATAGTGGCATTTTTGAGGATCAAATGAGTTAGTACATATAGAAATCTTACAGTGGTGCATGGCACATATTAAGCACTGAATATTATAAGAATTATTGTTATTTAAATGGAAGATTCATTGCTTAAACTAACAAGGACTTTGGAAATAATCCAGGTAACTGAATCATTAGAAATTTTAACTAGGAAATAACCATTGTAAGCCTCTCCAACTAATCACTTGGGAGAAGGGACCCTTCCTCCCACTGTGTAGGTGACTTGTTTTTTCTCAGACCAATTAGGAGTGCCATTGAGAAAGTCTCTTGGTATGTCAGATATGTAAAATCTGGTGCTCAATCTTTCCTTAGGTAAGTAAAGTAAGACACTCAGTATTGCTCTCTAGGATTATATCATAATTGTTCGGTGACTTCAGGGTAGATGATCTAGAAATATTAAGCTAAGCAAGAGCAATAAAATAGATTTAATAAAAGTAAATCACAATCAGAGAGATTTTAATCTAAAACAAATACACAGTAATTGAGGACAAATCATAGCCAAGTCTCTGTTCAAATGGAGTTGGGCAGGAGGCTTCAGCTTTGAAAAACATTGTGAATTTGGTTTTCCCCTTCATTATCCTATTGAGGGACCTTGAAGAGAAGATGGCCAGCAAGAATAAGAAAAGAGTTGCACATTATCCTTTCAAGTTTGAATGGTTGAGAAAAGTTTTAGCAAGGAGTGAAGGGGGCAATGTTGTCTGTGCTATGCAGCCATTTTGTTCCAGAGATCAAGTTATGAAGGAGTAAAGGGGAGAAAATGAGAGAATACACAAAAAGAGAATGCCAAAAAAGAATGCACAAAAAATGAAGAGATAAGGCCCCTTAGGCCATAAACTTAGGTACTCAAAAAAGCCTGTTTCCACACTTGTAAAAGGAGATAGTTAGAATAGGATCCTTTTGACTTCAATACTCCCCACTCTTGTCAGCATTTTCCCCCATCCTACCACCTGCCAAGCCCAGAGTATTAAACAATAAATGTGAATGTCCTCTATAGCAGTATGGTGTAGTGGTTAGGTGTGCAGTTTCAAAAATGAAACTGCCTACTACTTACTAGCTGTAGGCCATGGGGAAAGTTGTTTAATCTCTCTGTGTCCAGGTTTCCTCATCTGTAAAATGAGGATAAATAGTACCTGGTTAATAGGGTTGTAAGGAATAAATGACAATACAAAAAATATGCTTAGTGCCCTTTTCTTCTGAGTCCACTTGATTATCACAACATCTTATGAGGAAAATTGAACACATATTATCTCCACTTTCTGAACAAACAAATGGGAGTTCAGAGAGATTTAAGGTCTTGTATACAGTCACATACTTAGTTTTTGGAAGAGTCAGAACTCATGTTTCTGAACTTCTAGATTGAAGCATCAGAAGCCACTGGCCAAGATTATGTTACCTTCTATTTCTTCTCCTCATTATGGGAAAATTCCCTATTCCCACAAACCAGGGTTAACATTAATAAAATAGTATGCTTTGATCAAGGAAATACAAATCAGAACCATAGTGAGATATCACCTCACACCAGGCAGAATGGCCAAATGTCAGGAAACGACAGGTGTTGGCGAGGATGTGGAGAAATGGGAACCTTCCTACACTGTTGGTGGGAATGCAAGCTGGTGCAGCCACTCTGGGAAACAGCATGGGGGTCCCTCAAAAAGTTGAGAATAGAGCTACCCTATGACCCAGCAATTGCACTACTGAGTATTTACCCTAAAGATACAAATGTAGGGATCTGAAGGGGCATGTGCACCTGAATGTTTATAGCAGCAATGGTCACAATAGCCAAACTATGGAAAGAGCCTAGATGTCCATCAACAGATGAATGGATAAAGAAGATGTGGTGTATATATATACAATGGAATACTATGCAGCCATCAAAAAAATCCTCGATATCTTGCCATTTGCAATGACATGTATAGAACTAGAGGGTATTATGCTAAGCAAAATAAGTTAATCAGAGAAAGACAATTATCATATGATCTCACTGATATGAGGAATTTGAGAAAGAAGTCAGAGGATCATAGGGAAAGGGAGGAAAAAATGAAACAAGACGAAACCAGAGAGGAAGACAAACCATAAGGGACTTAATCTCAGGAAACAAACTGAGGGTTTCTGGAGAGGAGGGGGGTGGGAGGGATGGGGTGGCTGGGGGATCTACACTGGGGAGGGTATGTGCTATGGTGAGTGCTAAGAATTGTGTAAGACTGATGAATCACAGACCTGTACCCCTGAAACAAATCATACATTATATGTTAATTTTTAAAAAAGAAAGAAAAAAGAAAAATCCCATATTGAGCAGAAAAAAAAATAGTATGCTTTGAAATCCTCACTTATTTTTTATGAAACTGAATGTGTCATCAGTTAGAGGTTTGTTCTTATTGTCCCAGAGATGGGAAAAAACATCAACTCACACTTTTTTTTCCAAAGGATTTTGATGGGAAGAACTGAAGGTTAAAATGTATCAAGAATCTACCATGATACTAGATCCTGGGCATCATTTCTGCATTTCCCAAGCTTGCCTGATAATCATAATCCCTGGAGAACTTGTTAAAAACACAGATTCCTACAATGTACTGAGAACTACAGACTTGAAATAAGAATATGAATTTTAAATAAGTATTCACAGACGGTGGATCTTAACCATGAGTTAGGGCTGATTTTTAATTAGCACGGATGACTAGTTGGTTTTTGACCAGTATATACTCTGATTGGTTAGAGCCCATGCCATAACAGTTGTTAAATATTCTGAATATCAGTCTTCAATATAGGGATCAACATGTCCATTTGACAGAAGGGGAACTAAGATTCCAGGAGGGTCCATAGCTTGCACAGATAGTAATCAGGCAGTGGTAAGAGGAGGAGCATGTTCATTTTCCTACAACTACAATAAGCAGTCACTCTCAAAGAAAGCATACCATAGTCTGGAGTGTGTATCAGTCAGGACTCTCCAGAAAAACAGAATCAGTAAGAAACATATAAATAAATAACTTTATTTTAAGCAATTGGCTCATGTGATTGTGGGAGCTGGTGAATCTGAAATCTATAGGTCAACAGGTTGGAATCTCAGGCAGGATTACTATGTTGCAGTCTTGAGATAGAATTTCTTTTTCCCCAGAAATCTCAGTTTTTGCTCTTAAGGCTTAGATCAGGTCCACATATATTATCAAGGATAATTTGTTTTGCTTAAAGTCAACTGATTGTAAATATTAACCACATCTGCAAAATAACTTTACAGCAACATTTAGACTAGTGTTTGACAGACAACTGGGCACCACAATATAGCCAAGTTAACACATAAAATTAACAATTGTGGGTTGTATGGAGGAGTGGACAGTTTTAGGTCAAAATAGGTTTGATCCCCAAAGACAGAGTCTGCTACCTCTCTCACCAAACTGCTTGTTAGACCTTGAACCCCCAGACTCAGTGACTCAGATTTAAAATACAGTAACTATTATATTGGACCATGTTCTCTCTGTCCCTGGAAGGGCAACTATTGAGGATGGAAGCAAAAAGAGAGATCAGAGTTCTGCCTCTAAATGACCTAAAAATAAGAGATTTCCTACATTTGTAATATCTCTGACATTTAACACTTTCTTCATCTATAAAATGGAGATAGCAATTGTATCTACATATTAGGGGTTTTGTAAAGATAAAATTTAATATACATAAAGTGCTTAGAACAGTATCTTGCACATAATAAGCACTATAAAAATGTTATCTGGAGCACCTGGGTGGCTCAGTGGGTTAAGCCTCTGCCTTCAGTTCAGGTCATGGTCCCAGGGTCCTGGGATCGAGCCCCACATCAGGCTCATTGCTCAGCGGGAAGCCTGCTTCTCCCTCTCCCACTCCCCCTCCTTATGTTCCCTCTCTTGCTGTCTCCCTCTGTCTGTCAAATAAATAAAAATCTTTAAAAAATTGTTACCTGTTTTACTATTGTTTTTGTTGTTGTTAACAGCACTAGCACCAGCAGCATCCTAGGTAGAGCCCTCTACAATAGACTGAAGTCGTAAGTTTGCATTCAAGGACCTCTTTTGATATTGGCCTGTTCTTGATTCTTATTGGCAATACCTACAGAAAGCTTGGAGAAGGTTAACCCCTCTCCTTCATATTGGCATCAGCTATTCCCAATAAATATATCACATGAGTAAAAACAGTATGATGGCCACTTTAAAACAAGACAAGCTGGTCTCCTTGCTTATGCCTACCCTCTTCTGTTCCTTTTACCCCTTGATCAACCTCATGTAGAAAAATTCTGGATTCCCCAAAACTGCCCACCCAATAGTTCTATATTACCCACATAAACTGACCTCCATCTCTTCTCTTTCCCTCTCCTCACCAAAACCCTATGAATTAAGTAACACTATGCTCAGCAAACTAAATTCCACAGAGTTAAAGGGACTTGCCCAAAGCCACCAGTTAATAAATAGTAGAGCAGAGATTTGAACCCAGATATGTGGGACTCCAAGCCCATGTTCTGTTCACTGTACCACATGAATACATCCCCATATATCCATGGCTTCAAATGGCTTACCTCCCCCACTTCCATAGAATTTGCATTTCAAAAGAAGAGTCCTGTAGATACAAAAGGCATGAATCAAAAGAGAGGAATTTCTTTTAATTTAATTGTAACTAGTTTAAGATTTGGAAACAATTAGGATGAAGATGGATTTTAAAAACTGGCAAGGATGCCTTCTAGGATTAACCGGTTACCTTTATCCTTATCATATATAATTTTAGCATATATTCTTGATAATATCATACAGGAATTAATTTATAAAATTGTAATATTTAGGCAGCGTGGCAAGAGAATGAGGGAGAGATTTAGAGGCAGGAGGTCTTTCAGGGATGCCTCCAAAGCATATCATTGTGTAAAGTCTAGACCTTAGACAGTCTAGATGGTCATCATACTGAGAAACCAACTCAGGTGGAGGCAGAAGATAAAGGAAGTCTCTTTATAGCCCTTATCTTGTGAGAAGAATGACAGGAGAGACTTTTGGACAAGCTAGTGTTAAGGTCAGGTCCCTGTAATGTTCTCTCTTTCTAGGCACGCACTCTGCCAGGCTGAAGAGAACTTGAAAGTACTTTGAATTACTTTGGGACTTGCCACATCTTAGCTAAGCTGTCAATGTGGAAAATCAGAGTAATTATGAGTGCTTTCACTGTCCTCCTAAATTAGGCGATAATAGGATGAATCACTGAATGAGACATCAGTACTTTGCAAGCTCTTTGCAGCATACTGAGAAAGGTAATTATTGAGTGAAAACCAAAGAGCTACCTAACAGAAGGAACATGTGCAAAGGGGAGGGAACTTAGAACAAACAGTACTTTCAAACTGTTGTCATTTTGTAGATCAAGAAACATAGCCAAATATCCTAAATCTGCAAACAAACATAGCTACAAAAATGTCTATCATAGCTACTCTCTTCCATCCCCTTCAAACACTGCTTCAGGGAAGCTTTTGTCAATATTGAAGGCATCAGAAAGAATTTACCTACTTTTCCTATTCACCACACAAAAAGCACCACCAAAAACAACAATATGGAACAATTGGAATATCCCTTTGCCATGAAAAATATACTCATATGCAAACACCACTTTTATAACACTGTCCCTCTGCTCAGAAATTTAAAATTATTCCCTTTGCCCACTACATCAAGTCTAAGTTCTGCAATTCTTCAACTTTAGAAATGAGGTGTTTCATAATCTATTTCACTTCTATTTCCCATCAAATAAAATTCCTTTAAGGAATTCCTTGTGTTCCTATGGAGTTGAAACTTGACACTTTTGGATTTAACATTTGCAGTTTAACTATATAAGTGCAATGCCAAAGTTCAAGTTCAGGTTAGAGTTTGCAAATTTTGCTGAAGCACAGAATTGAAATAGCATTGCTGTGGAAGCTGATATACAACACCCAGTTTTTAAGCTAGTGATGACATTTTATATGCCCTTCTGTATATACATAATAATACAGCTCTACTATTCTCACAAATATTCAATGGCATAGGTATCATCATCTTTGTTTTACAAATGAGACAACTGAAGAAATTAAATATGATGTATACCTTCAACAAATATTTACAGAGTGGCTGTTCTGGAAAATAGGGATACCACAGTGAACAAACCAGCACTTCTGAAACTAATAGTGTTGAAGGGTAGGAATGAAAATAATCAAGTAATCTAATAAACAAGATGATTGTGGGGAAGGAATGTTTAATGAAAAGACATCTAAAATCTTAAAAGAAACAAAAGGATGAGAACATGACAAGATGGGTGAAGACAAAATTATAATTCTAGGACAGAACAAATCAGATACCAGAGAAATAGCTGAATGAAAACTGTTGCACTACTTCACACCAAAGCACCCAGTGTAGTGAAGGAGCTCTTGAGGTGATGTTGTTGAAATATAATTAATGAAACAGAATATTAAGGCCTACTAAATATAACTTTTATTTTTAAAAAGTTTATGAATTTGGGGCACCTGTGTGGCTCAGGGGGTTAAGCCTCTGCCTTCAGCTCAGGTCATGATCTCAGGGTCCTGGGATCAAGCCCCGCATCCCCGCATTGGGCTCTCTGCTCAGCAAGGAGCCTGCTTCCCCCCCCCTCTGCTTGGCTCTCTGCCTACTTGTGAACTCTGTCTCCCTGTCAAATAAATAAATAAAATATTTTTTAAAAAGTTTAGGAATTTAAAATGTGTGCAAAGAAGTAAGATTGGAAAGATATTCATTCACCGAATGAATATGTTTTTAGAATCTACTCTGTGTAAAATGCTATTCTAGGCAGACTGAGAATACAACAATGAACAAGAAAGACTCAGAGAACTTTCTACCCTCCAAGAACTGCAATTTCAGTGGGAAAAGGAAAATAAATGAACAAATACATGGATTAGAAGCTTCTAAGAAGCTGTAGCATTCTGAAAGTAATAGAAGTGATGCAAAAGGTTAGGCTACTTTTGATTAAGAAGTCTAAAATGAATATCTGAGGAGATAGAATTTGAGTTGAAACCCAAATAAGATAAAAGTGGTCAGTCATGCAAAGATCTTGAAAAAGCATCCCAGAATGACAGAACAAATGCAAATCTCTGGACGAACCGAATTTTCCATGCACTAAGAACTGAAAGAAAATGCATGGGACTGGGATAGTGTGAGTGAAGGGTATGATATTAGTTGGGAGAAACATGCAGGGGTCAGATTAGGTAGGATTTTGTAGGTCATCATAAGGAGTTGGTTTTAAGTAAAATGGGAAGCCACCTCAGAGGTTTTGAGCAAGGGAGTGATATAATTTTACTGAGGATTTTAAGGGCCATTCTAGTTGATGCATAAAGAATGGTTTGTAAGAATGGCTAGAGTAGATGCAGAGAGAGCAGTAAATTATCTATTGCAGGAGTTCTGGTCCTGGGTGACATGGGGTGAGCACACTTTACCTTGTCTGTCTCACTGAATACAACTATAGAACTAGAATGAATATAGGGGCAGGTATTTGAGGTCTCTGAAAAGTAAACAGCAGAAGTAAAGAACACTAGAAGTAGAATAACTACCTTATCAGCAGTGAGTTTAAAACTTTTCTTTTTCCTTTGGTATTTCCTAGTTTGAACCCAACATAGCCCAAAACACAATAGTACTGTCTCAGGGATCAGAAAACATAACTCCTAGTTCTCAGAGGGAGAACAGAGCTCCCTCCCTCTTTTTATCTGCTATCTTCTTTTTGTTGTTGTTGTTCTTCTTCTCATGTCCCAGAGCCCAGGAAATCCTGTGATAGAAATGGCAAAACCTTAAGAGCCAAAACTCAGAGGGAAGGGAACATATCTTCTGCATTTGATAGAGCTGTAATTCCAAGAGGGTAGGATGAATCTTAGTTAACCTTTTTCTCTCTCTATCTTCCATTTCCTGAGCCAGAAGATGGACCCAGTTACAAATGCTTAGGACAGAGAAGGACAAGCAAAGGTAACTACCAAGTTTCTGGCTGAGGGACCAAAAAGGGGAGACAGAGGGAAACAGAAAGTCTTGGGAAGGTTGCAGAGAAGAAGGAGCTTGGGGAAGCACCCTATAAATTAGTTTATGAATTCAGGGCTCACACTTGAGATGTACATGCACAGATCTGATTTTAATTAGCCTACGAAAGATTTTGAGACCTGAAGTAACTGATAGACCACTACCTAGGACCCAGACTGGCCACCGATTGATACATTCACAGGAAGGATTCAAATAATACTACAAAGCCTATGAAAGCTTAACTGGTATTGGAAACACAACCAGCAGAAGGCAAATTGGAACTTGGGACCAGAAGTTAACTAAGTCAATTGCTTGTTAAAAGAAATGTCAACATTTTTCATAGAATTTAGAAGAGGGGGGGAGGAGTCAAGATGGCGGAGAAGTAGTAGGCTGAGACTACTTCAGGTAGCGGGAGATCAGCTAGATAGCTTATCTAAAGATTGCAAACACCTACAAATCCAATGGGAGATCGAAGAGAAGAAGAACAGCAATTCTAGAAACAGA
>NW_019154107.1:30214346-30252550 GCF_002288905.1 Enhydra lutris kenyoni | reverse complement strand
TTAATGGGGGAGGGGGGTTGGGGGGGGATTATGGACATTGGGGAGGGTATTGTGCTATGGTGAGTGCTGTGAAGTGTGTAAACCTGGCGATTCACAGACCTGTACCCCTGGGGATAAAAATATATGATATGTTTATAAAAAATAAAATAAAATAAATTTAAAAAAAAGAATTTAGAAGATGCCTGTAGTCTCATAACAAAATATTTAAAATGACAAGATGCAATCCAAAATTGTTAGGGATATGAAAAACCATTAAAACTTCAAGTTGCATGGGAAACAGACATGAAAACAAAGATGACAAAAATTATGAATCATCATACAAATACAGCTATTATAAAAATGCTCAAATAAGAAATCTTGAACATTCTTGTAATAAATGTTAAAACACAAATTCTCAATGAGGTAGACAGACTTTAAGGTGGTCACTCCTTGTCATTATGCTATATTATAAAAAACTCCATCTTGTTAGCCAATTTTCTCTCTTTCTTCCTTCTTGGCTTTGAAGAAGCAAGTTTCCATATTGTAAGAGAACCATGTATTAAGGGACTTCAGGCAGCCTCTAGGAGCTGAGCATGTTTTCCAACTGACAACTAGTAAGAATCAAAGGCTCTCACTCTTACAGACAAAAGGAAGCACATTCTACAACCTGAATGAACTTAGCAAACCCACTATCAGTCAAGCTCCAAGTGAGAATGGGGCCCTGGCCAATACTTTGATTAAAGCCAAGGTAAGGATCTAGCTAAGCTGTGACAACTTCTGATTGATAGAATATGTAAGACAGTAAGTTTGTGTTCTTTTAAGTCACTAATTTTGTGGTAATTTGTTACATAGCAATAACTAATACACTTCACAAAGGTATAGAAGCTATTTTAAAAACCCACTCATTGAACACTATGTCAAAAACTAATGATGTACTATATGTTGGTTAATTGAAATTAATAAAACAACCCCACTCAAATGGAAATTTTAGAACTGAAATTCATAATAACTGAAATTTTAGGAAAATATAGCTGGATAGATGCTGTAACAGAATGGAGATGACAAAGGAAAGAGTCAGTGAACTTTAAGATCAATCAACAGAAATTATACACTCTGAAAAACAAAGGGAAAAATGAAAAATATCTAACATAGCTTTAGGGACTTGTGGATCAATAACAAATGGTCAAATATTTGCTTCATCAGAGGTAAGAAAGAGGACTATGCTGCTGAAAAAAGGAAATGTGCTGCTAAAAAAATATTTGAAGAAATAGTGGCACAGAATTTCCCAAGTTTGGCAGAGATATAAACCTACCAATTTAAGAAGCTAAGTGAATCCAGACTAAGATAAACCAAAAGAAAGTCATGACAAGAAACATCCTAATAAAATCGCCAAGAACAAAAGACAAAGAAAACATCTTGAAAATAGCCGTGGAAAACATACCCATTATATATAATAGGTAAGATGATTCAAATGACATTAGATTTCTCACTAGAAACCATGGCAGGCAGAAAGAGGTAGCAACATTTTTTAGGTACAGAAAGAAAAGATGTGTCGATTCCAAATTCTATATCTAGTGAAAATACTGTTCAGGGGCAAAGAGTAAAATAAATACATTCCCAGATAAAGTAAATCTAAGAGTGTTTATAGCCAGCATATATGCCTTTAAAGAATAAAAAAGAGGCTTTTTAGACAGGAAGAAAATTTAACCAAAAGGAAATGTGGAACAGCAGAAATGAAGGAAGAACAAAAGCAACAATAAACATGTGAATAAATATAATAGACTATTTTTGTTCTCTTGAGTTTTAAAAAATTATATTTGATAGCAAAAATTATAAAAATGTTTGATGGATTTTCAATATGTGTAGATGCAATATATAAAACAATTGCAGCATAAAGAAGGCAAGGTGAATGTACCTATTAAGTAATAGTTTCAATGTCCCAAATAGAGTGATAAAATACTACTTTTAGATAGACTATGAAAGTTAAATATATGTTTTTAATTCCCTAGAACAAGGATCATCAAGTTTGGGACTACAGTTCAAAACAATACACTGTTTTTTTTTTCTCTTCTTGTGGTATAATACAAATAACATAGAATTTACCATTTTAACTATTATAAAGTACACAAGTCAGTGGCGTTTACTACATTCACAAGGTTGTACATCAACTCTATCTTGTTCCAGAACCTTTTCATCACCCCAAAGGAAACCCCATACTAATTAAACAG
The DNA here is from genome assembly GCF_002288905.1 of Enhydra lutris kenyoni. Lineage (NCBI taxonomy): Eukaryota > Metazoa > Chordata > Mammalia > Carnivora > Mustelidae > Enhydra > Enhydra lutris. Next base: position 30,250,343 of record NW_019154107.1, on the reverse strand, counting down.
TCATTGCACATTGTCTTTTCTCCCTAGCCCCTGGCAACCACCAACATATTTTTTGTCTCTATAGATATGCCTTTTCTTAATATTTCATACAAATGGAATCATGTATTATATGGCCTTCTGTGTCTGACTTCTTTCAGTTAACATAATATTTTCAAGGTTTATCCATGTTGTAGAAAGTACCCATACTTCATTTCTATGGTTGAATAATATCCTGTTATATGGGTATATCACATTTTGTTTATCCATTCATCAGTTGATTTCCTATTGTGCATAGGGCTGGTATGAACATTTGTGTACAGATTTTCCCTTGAAGACCTATTTTCAATTATTTTGGATATAAAACTGGAGTGAAATTGCTGGGTTATATGATAATTCTATATTGAACTTATTGAGGAAACTCTAAACTGTTTTCTAAAACAGCTGAACCATTTTATATTCCCACCAGCAACGTCTAAGGGTTCTAATATCCCCATATTCTTTCCTAACTTAATATTTTCCATTTTTTATATTATAGCCATCCCAGTAGGTGTGAAATGATATCTCACTGCAGTCTGATTTGTATTTCCCTAATGATTAATGATTGTCTTAGTATATTTAAGCTGCTAAAACAGAATTCCATAAACTGAGTGGTTTATAAAAAAAACAAACATTTCTGACAGCTCTGGAGGCTAGAAAGTCTAAGATCAAGGCGCTGGCAGAACCAGTGTCTGGTGAGAGATTGCTTCCTCCTTCATAAATAGTCAACTTCTTAATGTAACCTTACATGGTGGAAGAGATGAGGGAGCTCTCTGTGGTCTCTATTATAAGGGCAAGAATTCTATTCATGAAGGTCTACCCTTGTGACCTAATCACTTCCTTTTTTTCTTTTTTTTTTTTAAGATTTTGTTTATTTATTTGTCAGAGAGAGAGAGAGAGAGAGCAAGTACAGGCAGACAGAATGGCAGGCAGAGGCAGAGGGAGAAGCAGGCTCCCTGCCGAGCAAGGAGCCCGATGCGGGACTCGATCCCAGGACGCTGGGATCATGACCTGAGCCGAAGGCAGCTGCTTAACCAACTGAGCCACCCAGGCGTCCTGACCTAATCACTTCCTAAAGGTCCTGCCTCCAAGCATAGTTACACTGGGGGTTAGGTTTCAACATATGAATTTTGGAGGGCATATAAACATTCAGTTTATAGCAGTGATGGTAACATATTTTCATGAACTTATTAGCCATTTGTATGTCTACCTCAGGGAAATGTCCATTGAGTTCTTTGCCTGCTGTTTAATTGGATTATCTTTTGCTATACAGTTGTAAGACTTTTTAAGTATTCTGGATACTAGACCCATATCGAAAATATAATTTGCAAATATTTTTTCCCATTCCAGGAACTGTCTTTTTATGCTCTTGATAGAGTCTCTAAATGCACAAAAGTTTTTAATTTTGATGAAGCTCAATGTGTGTATATTTTTCTTTTGTTCCTTATATTCTTGGTGAAATATCTAAAAAAACCATTGCCAAATCCAAAGTCATGAAGATTTACCTTGAAATATTCTTCTAATGCTTTTATAGTTTGAGGTCTTGTATTTAGGAATTTGATCCATTTTAATTAATTTTGTATACAGAGGGAAGGACCCAGCTACATTCTTTTTCAAATGGATATGGAGTTTTTTTTAACACTTTTCTTTTTAAAAAAGACAATTCTTTCGCAATTGCATGCTTTTGAAACCCTTGTCAGAAATCAATTGGCCATAGATATATGGGTTTATTTCTGAACCCTCTGCTCAACTCCATTAATCTATATATCTCTCCTTATGCCAGTTAACACTGTTTTGATCCCTGAAGTTTTGTACTAAGTTTTGAAATTGGGAATTGTGGATCCCTCTACTTGATTCTTCTTTTTCAATATTGTTTTGATTACTTAAGGTCCCTTGCAATTATATATAAATTTTAGGTTGAGGTTTTCCATTTCTGCAAAGGGGTAAGAGATTACCTTATATTTGTCAATCATTTTCAGGAATACTGACATTTTGACAATACAAAGTCTTCGAATCTATTAATACAATGTTGGTCTCCATTTTTATGACTTCCCTAATTTCTCTTATCAGTGTTTGTAATTTTCTGTTACCAATACTATAAGTCTTTTTTGTTAATTTATCCCTAAGTATCCTACTGTTTATAATGTCATTGCAAATGGAATTATTTTCTTCTTTTTTCCCCTTCATTTCTTATTTGGTTGTTCATTGCTAGAGTAGAAAACTACAACTGATGATTATGTGTTGATTTTGTATCTTAGAGTTTCACTACATATTTTTATTAACTCGAATAGTGTGTGTGTGTATGTTTGTGGCTTCATACAGGTTTTTCTATATATAAGATTATGATGTATATGACCAGAGATAGTCAAAATTTTTTCTTTCCAATTTGGATGTCATTTTTTTACTTGCCTAGTTCCTCAGGCTATAACTTTCAGTTCAATGTTGAATAGAAGTGACAAGTGCAGGAACCCTGTCCTATCCCTGATATTAAAGGGAAAACTTTTGTACTTTCACCCATGAGCTTATTGAGTCTGATGTTAGGTATAGTTTTTTCCTAAATGCTCCATATCATGTTAAGGAGTTCCCTCCTATTATTTATTTTTTCAGAGTATTTTTTTAAAGATTTTATTTATTTGACAGACAGAGATCACAATTAGGCAGAGAGGCAGGCAGAGAGAGAGAAGGAGGAAGCAGGCTCCCTGCTGAGCAGAGAGCCTGATGCGGGGCTTGATCCCAGGACTCTGGGATCATGACCTGAGCCGAAGGCAGAGGCTTTAACCCACTGAGCCACCCAGGCGCCCCCAGAGTATTTTTTAATCATAAAAGGATGCTAGATTTTGTCAAATGTGTTTTCTGCATCAATTGGGATGATCACATATTTTCCCATTTGGTTATATTAATGTGGTTATACTGATTATCATATATGAAATCACTCTCCCATTCCTGAGATACATTCTTCTTGATCATAGTGTATAATATATAAATATGCTGCTGGATTTGGTTTGCTAGTATTTTGTTGAGAAGTTCTGCATTTATATTAATTTGGGGTGTTAGTCTATAGTTTTCTTATAGTATCTTGGTCTAGTTTTATTTGCTGGGTAATGCTGACCTCACAGAAAAAGTTAACAAGTATTTTCTACACTTGGGAAGCATCTGAGAAAGATCTGTGCTATTTATTTTTAATTTTTAAAATTTTTTTGGAGGGAGAGACTTTATTTAATTTTTTTATTTTTTATTATATTTTTTATGTTTTTAATTCCGGTTAGCTAACATACAGTGTTATATTAGTTTCAGTTGTACAATATACTAATTCAACAGTTCCATAGTCCTCTGTTCTCATCATAAGTACACTCATTAATTTCCACACCTATTTCACCCATCCCTCCCTTCTGATAACCATCAGACTGTTCTCTATAATTGAAAGTCTGTCTCTTACTTTGACTTTCTCTCTCTTTTTTTCCTTTGCTTGTTTTGTTTCTTAAATTTCACATATGAGTGAAATCATGTGGTATTTCTCTGACTTATTTCACTTAGCATGTCGTTGGACATTTAGGCAGCTTCTATATCTTGGTTATTGTAAATACTGCTGCTATAAACATAGGAGTGCATGTATCCCTTTGAATTAGTGTTTTCTATCCTTCGGATTGCTAGATCATAGGGTAGTTCTATTTTTAACCTTCTTAGGAACCTCCATACTGTTTTCCACAGTGGCTGCACCAGTTTGCTTTCCCCGAAGCAGTACAAAAGGGCTCCTTGTTCTCCACATCCTTGCCACTACCTGTCCTTTCCTGTGTTCTTGATTGTAGCCATTCTGATACATGTGAGGTGATATCTCATTGTAGTTTTGATTTGCATTCCTTGAGGATAACTCACGTTGAGCATCTTTTCATGTGTCTGTTGGTCATCTGGATGTCATCTTTGGCAAAATGTCTGTTCATGTTGTCTGCCCGTTTTTAATTGGATTATTTATTTTTGTCTGTTGAGTTTTTAAGTTCTTTATATATTTTGGATACTAACCTTTTATTGAATATATCATTTGCAAATATCTTCTCCCATTCTGTAGGTTGCCTTTTAGTTTTGTTGATTGTTTCCTTTGCTGTGTGGAAGCTTTTTATTTTGATGTAGTCTGAATTATTTCTTTTTGCTTTTGTTTCCCTTGCCTCAGGAGATAAAAATGTTGCTGCAGTCAGGGTCCTTACTGCCTGTGCACTCTTCGAGGATATTTATGGTTTCAGGTCTCATATTTAGGTCTTTCATCCACTTAGAATTTATTTTTGTGTATGGTATGAGAAACTGATCCAGTTTCATCCTTTTGTACATTGTTGTCCAGTTTTCCTATCACCATTTGTTGAAGAGACTGTCTTTTTCCCTTTGGACTTCTTTCCTGCTTTGTCAAAGATTGACTATAAATTTGTCAGTTCATTTCTGAGTTTTCTGTTCCATTCCATTGATCTATGTGTCTATTTTTGTGCCAATACCATACTGCTTGATTACTACAGCTTTCTAGCATAACTTGAAGTCCAGAACTGTGATGCCTCCAGCTTTGCTTTTTTTTTTTTTTCAAGATTGCTTTGGTTATTCAGGGTCTTCTATGGCTCTATACAAATTTTAGGATTTTTGGCTCTAGTTCCATGAAAAATGCTGGTGGTATTTTGATAGGGATTGCATTAAATATGTATATTGCTTTGGGTAGCATAGACCTTTTAACAATATTTGTTCTTCTAATCCATAAGCATGGAATATCTTTTTCTTTCTTTGTGTCATCTTCAATTTAACAATGTTTTATAGTTTTCAGAGTACAGGTCTTTCACCCCTTTGGTTAGGTTTATTCCTAGGTATCTTATTTTGGGTGCAATTGTAAAAGGGATTGTTTTCTTAATTTTCTGTCTACTGTTTCATTATTGATGTATAGAAATGCAACAGATTTCTCTATATCAATTTTGTATCCTGAAATTTTACTGAATTTGTTTGTAAGTTCTAGCAGTTTTTTGGTTGAGTCTTTCAAGTTTTTCTACATAGAGTATCATGTCATCTTCAAAGAATGAAAGTTGCACTTCTTCCTTACTGATTTGAATTCCTTTAACTGCTTTTTGTTGTCTGATTGCTGTGGCTAGGACTTCCAGAAATATGTTGAATATAAGTGGTGAGAGTGGACATCCTTGCCTTGTTCCTGATCTTAGGGGAAAATCTCTCAGTTTCCCCCCAGTTAAGGATGATGTTAGCTGTGGGGTTTTCATAGATGGTCTTTATTATGTTGAGGTATGTTCCTTCTAAACTGATTTTGTTGAAGGCTTTTATCATAAACAGATGTTGTACTTTGTCAAATGCTTTTTCTGCGTCTATTGCAATGATCATATGGCTCTTATCCTTTCTCCTATTGATGTGATGTATCACATTGATTGCTTTGTGAATATTAAACCACCCTTGCGACCCAGGATTAAAGCCCATTTGATTGTGGTGAATGGTTTTTTAAATATATTATTGGATTTGGTTTGCTAGTATTTTATTGAGAATTTTTTCACTTCTGTTCATCAGGGCTATTGGCCTATAGTTCTCTTTTTTAGTGCTGTCTTTATCTGGTTTTGTTATCAACATAATGCTAGCCTCCTGAATGAAATTGGGAGTTTTCCATTTCTATTTTTTGGAATAGTTTGAGAAGAATAAATATTAACTCTAAATGTTTGGTAGCTTTGCCTGCGAAGCCATCTGGCCAGAGACTTGTGTTTGTTGGGAGTTTTTGGATTACTGAATCAATTTCTTTGCTGGTTATTGGTCTGTTCAAATTTTTTATTTCCTCCTGTTTCAGTTTTGGGAGTTCACATGTTTCTAGGAATTTATCCATTTCTTCTAGATTGTCCAATTTGTTGGCCTATAGTTTTTCATAATATTCTTTTGTGATTGTTTCTATTCCTGCTGCGTTGGTTGTTATTCCTCCTCTCGCATTTGTGATTTCATTTATTTGAGTCCTTTCTCTTTTTTTTCTTGATAAGTCTGGCTAGAAGTTTATTAATTTTATTGATTTTTCAGAGTACCAGCTCCTGGTTTCACTGATCTCTTCTGGTTTTGTTTTGTTTTGCTTTGTAGTTTCTATATCATTTATTTCTGCTCTAATCTTTACTATTTCTTTCCTTCTGCTGTTTTTAGATTTTCTTTGTTGTTCTTTTTCTAGCTCATTTAGGTGCAATGTTAGGTTGTTTATCTGAGATTATTCTTGCTTCCTGAGGTAGACTTGTATTGCTATAAAATTCCCTCTTAAAACTGCTTTTGTTGCATCCCAGAGGTTTTGGACCGTGTGTTTTCATTTGCATTTGTTTCCATGCACTTTTTATTTCTTCTATGATTTCCTGGTTGACCCATTCATTATTCAGTAGCATGTTGTTTAATCTCCATGTATTTGTGAGTTTTCCCATTTTTTCTTGATGTTGACCTCTATTTTCATAGTGCTGTGGTCAGAAAATGTACATGGTATGATTTCAATCTTCTTAAATTTGTTGAGGTTTGTTTTGTGGGCTAATATGTGATCTATTCTGGAGGATGTTCCATGTGCACTTAAGAAGTGTATTATGTTGGGTGCCTGGGTGGCTCAGTGGGTTAAGCCGCTGCCTTCGGCTCAGGTCATGATCTCAGGGTCTTGGGATCGAGTCCCGCATCGGGCTCTCTGCTCAGCAGGGAGCCTGCTTCCCTCTCTCTCTCTCTCTCTCTCTCTCTGCCTGCCTCTCCATCTACTTGTGATCTCTCTCTGTCAAATAAATAAATAAAATCTTTAAAAAAAAAAAGAAGTGTATTATGTTGTTTAAGGATGGAATATTCTGAATATATCTGTTAAATCCATCTGTCCCAGTTTATCACTAAAAGCCATTGTTTCCTTATTGATTTTCTGTTTAGATTATCTGTCCATTGATGTAAGAGGGGGTGTTAAAGTCCCTACAATTATTGTATTATCAATTAGTTATTTTATATTTGTTATTAACTGTTTTATGTATTCAGATGCTCCTATGCTGGGTGCATAAATATTTACAGTTGTTATATTTTCTTGTTAGATTTCCCCTTTATTATTTTTGTCTCTTTGTAAAAAGTCTTTGTTTTAAAGTCTAGTTTGATATAAGTATTGGTATTCTGGCTTTCTTTTGACATCCATTTGCATGATACATGTTTCTCCATCCTCTCACTTTTCATCTGCAGGTGTCTTTAGATCTAAAAGGTCTCTTATACGCAGCATATAGATAGGGTTTTTTTTGTTTTTTTTCTAATCCAAATTCTGTCACCCTATATCTTCTCACTGGAACATTTAGTCCATTGACATTCAGAGTAATTATTGATAGATATGTATTTATTGCTGTTTCATTACTTGTTCTGTGGTTGTTTCTGAAGATTTCCTCTGATCCTTCCCTGTCTTTCTCTTTCATGTTGTGTTGATTTTCTTTAATAATATACTTGGATTTCTTTCTCTTTGTTCCTTTTACACTTACTAATGGTTTTAGATAAATGGTTACCATTAGGTTTGGATATAATCTCTTCTGCATATAGCAGTCTATACTTAGTTGATGGTCATTTAACTTTGAACCCATTCTTTTTTCCTCTCCTCCCCACATTTAGGTATATGGTATTATATTTTATAACTTTTTCTTGTCAGTTACTTGACTGATTTTTATAGAAATATTCATTTTTACCACTTTTATGTTTTTCCTACATTTATACTGTCACTTTTGGTCTCTCTTTATCATTCAAAGAGTTCCCTTTAATATTTCCTGCAGGGCTGGTTTAGTTGTCACAAGCTCCTTTTGTTTTTGTCAGGGAAACACTTTTTTTAAAAGATTTTATTTATTTGACAGAGTTCACAAATAGGCAGAGAGGCAGGCAGAGAGAAGGGGGGGAAGCAGGCTCCCCACGGAGCAGAGAGCCCAATGTGGGGCTCGATCCCAGGTCCCTGGGATCATGACCTGAGCCGAAGGCAGAGGTTTAACCCACTGAGCCACCCAGGTGCCCCTGTCTGGGAAACTCTTTATCTCTCCTTCTATTCTTTTTTTAAAATTTTTATTTATTTTTTTGACAGAGAGAGACACAGCGAGAGAGGGAACACAAGCAGGGGGAGTGGGAGAGAGAGAAGCAGGCTTCCCACTGAGCAGGGATCCGATGCAGGGCTCCATCCCAAGACCCTGGGATCATGACCTGAGGGGAAGGCAGACTCTTAACGACTGAGCCACCAAGGCATTCCTCTCCTTCTATTCTTAATGATAGTCTTGCTGGGTAGAGTAGTCTTGGCTGGAGATTTTTCCCATTCAGCACTTTGAATATATCATGCTGCTTTCTTCTGACTTGCCAAGTTCCTGTTGAAAAATCTCCTGCTAGCCTTATGGGCTTTCCCTTGTGAGCTGCTGACTTCTTTGTCTCGTTGCTTTTAAGATTTTTTCTTTTCTTTTTTTTAAGATTTTATGTATTTATTTGACAGAGAGAGAGAGAGAGAGAGAGAAATTGCACAAGCCGAGGGAGCAGTGACAGAGAGAGGGGGGAGAAGCAGGCTCCCCACTGAGCAGGGAGCTTGATGTAGAACTCAGTCCTAGGACCCTAGGATCATGACCTGAGCTGAAGGCAGCTGCTTAACCAACTGAGCCACTCAGGTGTCCCTAAGATTTTTTTCTTTATTACTATATTTGCAAAATTAACTATCATATGTCTTGGTGTCTATTTGCTTTTGTTGACTCTGTTGGGATTTTCTGTGCCTCCTGGATCTGGGTATCTTTTTCCTTCCCAAGATTACAGAAGTTTTCAGATATTATTTCTTCAAATAAATAATCTTCCTTATTTTCTCTCTCTTTTTCTTCTGGAACTCCTATAATACAAATATTTTTACCTTTGATGGAGTCACTGAATTCTCTGTATATTCTCATTTTGCATTTTTCTTTTCTCTCTCTTTTATTTCAGCTTGATTACTTTCCATTACTGTCTACTAGGTCACTGATTCCTTCCTCTGCTTCTTCCAATCTACGGTTCATTCCATCAAGTGTGTTTGTTATTTCATTTATTGATCTCTTTATCTCTCCCATATTATTCCTTTTCTCTGTTGCGGGTCTCTCTCATGTTTTCCACTGTTTTCTCAAGTACAGCAAGTATCCTTATGATCATTGCTTTAAATCCTTTATGAGGCATTTTGCTTATATGTAGTGCACTTAGATCTCTGGCTCTGGCCTTGTCTGTTCTTTAATTTGGGATAAATTTCTCTATTTTCTTGTTTTGTTGGCCTCATTGTATCTATTTCAATGTATTAAAGTCACTTGTGTCTTCTGCTCTTGAAAGTAGCAACTTTGAAGAAGTAGTTCCAGAATACCCTCTGTTCACCAGAATCTGGCACTTCAGGGAAGTATCCTATGTGTGTTGCTTATGTCCTATTTTTGTGTCTGTGTCTCTTTTCCTTTCAGTGCAGTTTTTGGCACTGATTCTGTGTCTGTTGTGGACTGTGCTTGCTCTCTGTAGTATTCATGGGATCCAGGCAGGCCAGCTCTGGAGGGGGGAGGGTAAGCCGACCAGCGAACTTGGAAGTAAGATGGCAGTTACAAGATGTGTGCTGGGCCATTAGTCCTATGCCAGATCCTTCGAGGTACTACAGTGCCTGGGGATTCATGCTGGGGTGGCCAGTTGTGTATGTCTGGGAGCAGTGCACAGCAGTGGCTGGGGCATGCAGCTGGGCATGGTGTGGTGTTTTGGTTCAGTGTGGTGGCTGGGCAAATCGCACAAGTGTGGCTGGGGGTAGGTGACTTGGTGCATTGTGCAAGGGCATCTGTGGGTGCCTGGCTGGGCATAGTGCATGATGGCAGCCAGGGGTGTGTAGCTTGGTAAGACACAAAGGTGTCTGGCGACATACACCTAAGCAAGGTATGGTGGATGTGTGTGGTGCTCAGTGGCAGCTGTGCACCCAGCAGCTGTTCAGGGCACTTGCTAGGCTTTAACCAAATTTGCCCTGAGCCCAGGGCCAAGGTCAATAGATTTGGTGTGAATGAGTCCTCAGAACTCTTAGGTGGCACACTGTCAAGGGGTTAGGTAGCAAGTTTCTGTGCAGTCCTGACTTCTGCAGATGTCTCTGTGCTTATGCTGGAGGATGGGGGAAGATAATGACACCTACCAGCTCCTTGCTTTTTGGAGAGGTCCCCCAATGTGCTCTGAAATCAGTATGAACAGATTTGTCTCCCATTTATCCTGGGAAGGTTATATTAACTGCCATTTTTATGTTGCCTATCTCTTTAAGGGTGGCAACCCAGGTATCACGTGTTTTCTGAGTGCTTCCATTGCTGAGTCAGGTGACCTCCAAAGCTCCAGGTTCCAGGGCCCACTGCTTTTTACAGACTCATGAAATTCAGGCTCTCTGCTAAAGCCAAAGGCTGCAGGGATCAGTCTTCCTAGTGTGAGCTCTCTGACGCAAGTGCCCATTTCTCTGTCCTTTCCTTGCACACAGCTCCCTTCCTCCTGTAGGCACTCTTACTCCATCTTTCTGACCTTCCTAACCCTTCAGATGCAGCTGCTTCTCTATATTTAGCTGTGGAGTTTGTTCTGCCAGTCTGGATGATGTTACCTAGTTGCAAATGTGGGACAGGGTGAGCTCACAGTCCTCCTACTCCACGATCTTCTCAAGCCCCTCTTTGTGTTAATATTTTAAAGGTTTGGTAGAATTCACTACTGAAGTCATCTGGTCCTGGGCTTTTCCTTTGGGGATGTTTTTGATTAGCACTTAAATCTTTTTTGCTTATTATAGGTCTGTTCAGATTTTCTATTTCTCAAGTCAGTTTTGGTAGTTTCTAGGAATATGTATATTTCACCTAGGTTGTCTGGCTGGCATACATTTTTTCATAGTGCTTTCTTTAAAGATTGTATTTATTTGTATGACTGAGAGAGAGAGAGAGAGAGAGAGAGAACACAAGCAGAGGGAGTGGAAGAAGCAGGCTCCCCAGTGAGCAGGGAGCCTGATGTGGGACTGGATCCCAGGACCCCAGGATCCTGACCTGAGCCGAAGGCAGATACTTAACGACTGAGCCACCCAGGAGCCCCTCATAGTGTTTTCTTATAATCCTTTTTATTTCTGTAAGGTCAGTAGTGATGCTTTGCTTTCATTTCTGATTTTAGTTATTTGCATCTTTTCTCTCTTTTTAAAATTGCTCATTCTAGCTAAAGGTTTATCAATTTTATTGAGCATTTCAAAGAACCAACTTTTTATGCCATTGATCTCCTCTACCATTTTTCTATTATTTTATCCATTTCTGGTCTAATCTTTATTATTTCCTTCCTACTACTAGCTATGGCTTCAGTTTGTCTTTTTTAGTTCCTCAAGGTGTAAAATTAGGTTATTGATTGGAGATATTTCTTCTTTTTTAATGTGGTTGTTTACAGCTGTAAGTTTCCTGCTGAGAACTGCCTTTGCAGTCTCTGCTAGGTGTTCATATGTTGTCTTTTCCTTTCCATTTATCTCTAAGTATTATCCAGCTTCTCTTGTGGTTTCTTCTCTCATCCATTAGTTGTTTAGGTGTGTGTTAATTAATTGCAACATATTTGTCAACTTTCCATTTTCTTTTTGTTAGTTATTTCTACTTTCATTCTAGTAGCTGGAGAAGAGGTTTTGTGTAATTTCAGTCTTTTAAAATTTATTGACACTTGTTTTGTGGACTAAAATATGGTCTATTGTGGAGAATGTTCCATATGTATTTGAAAAGAATAAGTATTTGGCTGCTGTTGGGTAGAATGCTCTGTATACATTGTTCTGTATACATTGTTCTGTATACCCACTGTGTATAAGTGGGTCCACTTATACACAGATTTTTTTAAATAAATGAACTATAGTACTGAAAATGTATTCTCCTTGTGATTTTGTTAATAACATTTTTTTTTCTCTATTTATTGTAAGAATACAGTGTACTATACATATTACATACAAAATATGTGTTAATCAACTGTCTATGTTATTGGTAAGGCTTCCAGTCAATAGTAGGCTATTAATAAATAAGTTTGGGGAAAGTCAAAAGTTTTGTTTGGGTTTTCAAATGTGTGGGTGATCAGCACCCCAAACCCTGCATCCTTCAAAGGTCAACTGTATCTCTGTTAGGTCTAGTTGATTCATAATGTTGTTCAAATTCTCTATTTCCTTCTTCACCTACTCTCTAGGTGTTCCATCCATAATTAAAAGTGTGGCATTGAAGTATCCAACTACATATTATTCTAGAACTATTTTTGTTTATTTATTTTATTTTATTAACATATAATGTATTATTTGCTTCAGGGGTACAGGTCTGTCAATCATCAATCTTACACAATTCACAGCCCTCACCATAGCATATACCCTCCCCAATGTCCATAACCCAGCCACCCTATCTCTAGAACTATTTTTAAGTGAGCATATAATTTTAGTATCTTTTTGTGGATTAACCCTTTATTCAATATATAATGTCTTCATCTCTTGTAGCAATTTTTGATGTAATCTATTTTATCTGATATTATTATAGCCAGCTCTCTAAACCTTCTCACTTTTAATTTATTTTTTTCCCTTGAATTTAAAGTGTATCTTTTGTAGACAATACATAGTAGGATCATGTTTCTTGTATCCACTCTGCCCATCTCTGCCTTTAATTCAAAAGTGTAATGCATTTTACTTTTAAAGTAATTACTGGCAAGGAAGTGCTTACTTCTACCATTTTGCTATTTGTTTTCTGTATATCCTATACTTTTTGTTCATCATTCCCTCAATTACTGCCTTCTTTTGTGTTTGTTTTTTTTAATATACAGTTTTATCCCCTTCTCACTTATTTTCCTGCATAATTTAAGGTTATGTTTTTAGTTAGCCTAGAGATTGCAATTAACATCTTAAATTTATAACAATCTAATTTAAATTAATATCAACATAGCTTCATTATTACACAAGAGCCCTGTTCCTATACAACTCTGTTCTTACCCCATTATGTTGTTATTGTTACATATTACATCTTTATATATTGTATCCCCATCAACAGATTTATAGTTATCATTTTATACATTTATCTTTTGAATAATATAGAAAAACTAGGAGTTGCAAACCAAAAATACAGTAGTACTAACTTTTATATTTATCTACTGTATTAGATTCCTAGGGCTTCCATAAACAAATTACCAGAAACTTAAATTTGTGTGACTTAAAACAACAGAAATTTATTCTCTCACAGTTCTCGTGACTGGAAGTTTGAAACCTGGGGCAAAGAGCTATAGTGGTTAATAAGGCTCTTTCTTCATCTGACAATCACCCTCAGCTGGATTCCACAGAACATTTTAAGACTACTAGACTTGAAGGACACAGTAAGGGCTAGAGAAGTCCTTTTCTTCCAATCATTTACCCATTCCTGGCTTACAAGGGAATATGGTGAATAAGACAGCAGTGTGTGTATACTCTGGGAGGGGAAAATACACTCATCTCATTGGGAGATATAAAATCTGAAAAGCAGAGAAATATGGAGTATGATGGAGAGGTCTGCATTTCTGTGGAATGAGGAAATTTGTGAGCTAATGTTAAATGCATAGATCCAGAGAATTTCCATAGAACCACAGCCCTTCTTCCTCTCTGTGCTACCCAGCTACTGACAGATATAACAGACATGTGTATGCATTAGGTGGAGAGGTGGGGTAGACAAAAATATCTCTTCCACCTGGTTACACTAAACTATTCAAATTCAGAGCCATCTTCTGTTCATTGCAACGTTGTTTTGATAGGATCCTACTGCAACTAAGACATAATCAGGGTGGTCCTGGGGTACAATGGACACAGACTGATAGAGACTAGTGGTTTGATCTTTTACTTATTTCCATATAATTCCTAGGCATACCTAACCTGATACAAAACATAACATTCCAGTGAAGTGTAATAAAATATGCTGTAGTCAAAAAAATCAATAATGCCAGGAATTATTTATGTCCATTGGTGCAGAAATAAAAGACACCAAAGGAATTGCTCTGCACAAGTGGCTGTATCTCTTTTCATGCTTTTGTGTCTACTTTTTTCATGGTCTCAATATCAAAGTTTTTGACTACACAGTATCCATTCCTAAAAAGACAAAACTGGGAGTCATCTGAACCCTGGGAATCCTGGAGTTAGTCACTTTAGCCATGAATAGGCAGAGACTGAAACAAAACTCTCACCTGCAGTATTTGGTTACACATTCCAAGTGCAGGTAATCCCAACAGATTTGCAGTGAAAGCTTCTCTAGGAATCATCCTAATCACCTGGAGATGACTGGCAGACCAATGCTATCTAATGATTTTGCCACAACCTCACTGACAGTTTCAGAAACAACAATATCTTCAGCTGGGTAGGTAAGGGTCTAAAAAAAGGGGGAAAAAGAAATTAGACTCAATTTAATGTTCATTTCCCATCTCACTTATCCCCCAGGCATTAGCACTGTGAAGTTCTGACTTACCAACTGAGGTGCCAGTAGCAGTAACATCAGCAAAACATAGCATGATTCCACTAAGGTACAATATGTAGGTAGTGCCAGAAAAGAATCCTGGCAGATATCAGCTGAACTGTCATTTTGGTGAAAAGTAGTAGAGGTAATAAGCCTCATTATACTCTGTAGCCATTTTTGAGATTACTCCTTCTAACAGACATTAAGGATTTGATACATTTCTGGTGTGTGGGGATCCATTTCCCTCTACCTCTCTGACCAAAACCCCTGTCGTCTCGCTTTCTCTAGCATCTTTCTGTCCGCACTCCCAGGGTGAGATAAAAGCACTAGGTTCAAGGTCAGTTTTCTGCTTACTGAACATAAAAGCACTCAAATCCACAAAGATGAGAAAGTGATAAAAAGCATTTAATGAGACAACAACCCATTGTGTAGGGACACCATCTTTTCCCTCCACATTAACTCTAGTTGCCAAAAAACTCTACTTACAAATGAAATTGCATGTGGAATAGATGGAGGATAGATTGAGATGCATATACATTGAGGGTGGGGTGCATGTGTAAATACACACACACTCATACATACATACACACTCTGGTTCTAGGTCTGTTTAAAACTTTATAGGGTAGTGAGAAAGTCTATTATCTCTGGAACTCCATTTATATCTGTTGAACAAAAGAATGAGCAGAGAAGGCATGGAGCTATGAATCTCTGGGACAAGTCACAGTAAAATGAAGCTTAATAGAGGAGCATTTCAGGAATGGTGGAGCAAGGACCACCAAAAATCAACTCCTCAATAAAATCAGTGAGGACAGTGAGGATAGCAAAAAAACCCCAACTTTTTCAGAACTTGGGAATTAACCAAAAGCTTGCACCAATTCAAGGAGGATTTATTCAAGAAAAATGGCTGAACATCTATGACAAAAGTGAGCTTTGGGATGTTTTAGCTTGCCTTATTCCAATCTCCTTAGATCCACAGTAGCCTTGAAAAATAAGATCCTGACAACCCTGGTAGTTGTGAAAATCAGTAGTCTAACAGCCCCTGGAGGGCAAAGACCAGGTTTGACAGTTTGAGGTTCCCCAAAAGTTCCATTTCTAAAGAATTGTCACTGACTTGTCTGGCAATTCTTGGAAACACCCACACCCATGACTCATCTTTATTTGACCTGTCTCAAAGTCACCCCATGCAAAAAGCCCTTTTTGTTTTGACAGACCTTACTTTTTAGAGAAGTTTTGGGTTTAGAGAAATACTGAAGAGTTAAGTACGGACAGTTCCCATATACTGCCATTCTTTCCTCTGCCCACTCCACAGTTTTCCTCTATTATTACATCTTGCATTAGTGTTGTGCATTTCTTACAATCAAGGAACAATACTGATATGTTATTATTAAAATCCATAGTTTATAAAGGGTTCTCTCTTTCAATTGAAAGAGAACATTCTGTGGGTTTTGAAAAATACATAATGTCATGTATCTACCCTTTCAGTATCATACAGAAAAATTTCACTGCTCTAAAAATCCCATGGGCTCTATATATTCATCCCCCCCTTCTTTTCTTCTGATCTGATGACAATCACTGCTCTTTTTACTATCTGTGTAGTTTTGCCTTTTCCTGAACGTCATATGAATGGAATCCTACAGTATGTAGCTTTTTTAGATCAGTTTCTTCTCTTAGCATTTGTTTCCTCCATGTCTTTCATGATTTGATATATTCTTTTATTGATGAGTAATATTCCATTGTATACAACTAACAAAGTTTACCCATTTAACTATTGAAGGACATCTTGGTTGTTTTCAAGTTTGGGCAATTATGAATAAAGCCACTATAAACATTAACATGCAGGGTTTTGTGCAGACATAACTTTCCAACTCATTTAAATAAATAAGAAGTGTGATTGCTGGATTGTATGGTGAGACTATATTTAGCTTTGTAAGAAATTGTTAGATGGTCTTCCAAAGCGGCTATACTGTTTTGCATTCCCTTTCTGAACCAAGAAACTGTCTATCCCCAGACACATCTAAGCAGACACATACCCTCTTCTGCTAGCAAGTTATCTCCTTCCTTCCAGAAGAAGGTGTGAGGTGTGTGTGTGTGTGTGTGTGTGTGTGTGTGTAATCTTACTTCAGACTTGAGAAAAAATGCTGAGATGAACATAGTATTTCAAAAGAAAAGAGAACCCATAACATACCATCAGCCACAAATGACTCCATCCTGCCAGTGTTTTCCTTGGGTATTCTGACAACTCAAGGCTTAGTTATCAGGGGAGGGGGGATAGGATACTTGGATGCCTATAGCCATAAGGCAGGATTCTACCAGTATGAGCTAGGAAGAGGAAGACTGTAGTGGAGAAAATTCAAAATCAAGGGTCACATGACTATGGGGACCAGCTCAGATGCACGCATATGTACCTCTAGTCATATATCTTACTTATTTTTTAATTGGGTTGTTTTCTTACTGTTGAATCTTAATAGTTCTTTGTGTACTTTGGATAAAAATCCTTTATCTAATATGTATTTGGCAAATATTTCCTTCCACTCTGTGGCTTGTCTTTACATTCTCTTAACAGTGTCTTTTGCAGAGCAGAAGTTTTAATTTTAATAAAATCCAACTTAGCAATTTTTTCTTAGACAATGCTTGTGATGTTATATCAAAGAAGTCATCGCCACAGCATCAGACAGATTTTGATTAGGATCGGAATATCCACTCACTTGCTATGCTTTGTGACCCTAGGTAAGTCCAGAAACCTTTGTTTCCACAAATGTAAAATGAGATACTTGTTCAAGCCAAGATGAAATCTTATATGAAAATCCCTAAAATGTAAAACAAAATATATGGGGGCAGGGTCATCACTAAGCCAAAAGTTACCTAGATTTTCTATATTATATTCTTAAAATGTTATAGTTTGACATTTATATGATCCATTTTCAGTTAATTGTTGTGATGGGTATAAGGTCTTTGTCTAGATTTCTTTGCATGTGGTTGTACAGTTATTCTAGCATAATTTGTTGAAAGATTATCCTTTATCAATTGAATTAGCTTTGCATCTTAGTCAAAGATCAGTTGACTATATTTGTGTGGGTCTATTTTGGGGCTATTCCATTCCAATGATCTGTTCATTTTTTTTTAACAATACCACACTGTGTTGATTACTGTAGCTTTAGAGTAAGTATTGAAGTTGGGCATCTATGAAAAATCATAGCTACCATCAAACTTACTGCTAAAAGACTGAATATTTTCCTCCTAAGATTGGGAACAAGAATGTCTGTTCTCACTACTTCTATTACCTTTGAATTGGAGGTTCTAACCAAAGTAAAGGCAAGAAAAAAAAGGCATCCAGAAAGAAAGAAAGAAGTAAAACTATATTCAACAGATGACATAAACTTGTATATAGAAAATTCTAAGAAATCCACCCAAACTGTTGACGCTAGTAAAGGAGTTCAACAAGGTTGCAAGGTACAAGTTCAATGTACAAAAATCTATTTTAATTCTATATACTAACAATTAATGGTCTGATAATGAAATTTAGAAAAATTCCTTTTATAATATCATCAAAAAGAATTAAAAACTTAGAAATAAATTTGAAGTGTAAGACATATACTGAAAAATGACAAAACATTATTGGAAAAAATTAAAGAAGGTCTTAATAAATGAAAAGACATCCTGTGTTTACAGAGCAGAAGACTTAATAATACTACCGAAATACTACCCAAAATTATCTACAGATTCAATGCAATCCCTAATCAAAAAAGAGGTGGTATTTTTTCAGAAATTGAAAAGCTGATCTTAAAATTCACATGGAAATACAAGTGACCCAGAATAGCCTAAACAATCTTGGTGAAGAAGAAAACATTTGGAAGAATTACATTTCCCAGTTTCAAACCTTACACAAAGCTACAGGTATCAAGACAGTGTTATGTTCTGTTGTAAGAATAGACATGTGGATCAATGAAACAAAATTGAGAGTCTAGAAATAAACCGTTATATTTATGGTCCATTTTCAACCAGAGTCCCAAGACAATTCAATGGGGGAAGATTAGTCTTTTCAACAAATGATGCTGCAGCAACTGGATATTCAGGAGCAAATGAATGAAGTTAGACTTTCCCCCTCACACTATATGTAGAATTAACTAAAATGGATTAAATGCTACAGCTCAAATTATCACACACTTAGAAAAAGACATCAGTGTTCATCTTCAGGAACTTGATTATTCAATATTTTTAGATGACACCAAAAGCACAAGCAACAAAAGATGAAAATAGTTGATTTGTTTTCCAAATAAAAAACTTTTGTGTTTCAAAGGGCACCATTAAGAAAGTTAAAAGAAAATCTGCAGAATTAGAGAAAATGTTTGCAAGTCATACATCTAATAAGGGACTAACATCTAGAATATTTTTTTTTAATATTTTATTTATTTATTTGACAGAGAGCTAGAGAGAGAGCACAAGTAAGCAGAGCGGCACGGAGAGGGAGAGAGAGAAGCAGGCTCTCTGGCGAGCAGGGAGCCCGATGCGGGGCTCGATCCCAGGACCCTGGAATCATGACCCGAGCTGAAGGCAGCCGCTTAACCAGCTGAGCCACCCGGGCGCCCACATCTAGAATATTTTTAAAAAAGCCTTTTACAATTCAAGAATAAGAGATAACTCAATTGAAAACTGGGCAAATGACTTGAATGGACATTTATTGAAAGAAGATATACAAGTTTCAAATAATAAGTACATGAAAAGATTCTCAACATCATTAGTTATCAATGCAATGAAAACCACAATGAAATACCACTTCACTTCCACTAGCAAGGCTAAAATTAAAAAAAAATCAATAAGAAATATTGGTGAAGATGTAGAGAAATTGAGACCTTCATACATTGCTGGATTATAAAATGGTATAGCCAATTTGGAAAACAGTTTAGCAGTTACTCAAAATGTTAAAAAGAGTTACCATAGGATTCAGCATTACTACTATATATACAATATATATATACAAGAAGATTGAAAATATAGGTCCACACAAAAACTTGCACAAGAACATTCATGACAGCATTATTCCTTGTTTTTCTTCCAAGTTTTTAATTCCAGTTAGGTAACATACAGTGTAATATTAGTTTCAGGTATAGAATCTAGTGATTCAACACTACATACAACACCTGGTGCTCATCACAACAATATAACATCATTATTCATAATAGCCAAAAAGTAGAAACAACTCAAATGCCTATCAACTGATGAATGGATAAAGAAGATGTAGTATATTCTACAGTAGAATTTTATTTATCAATTACAAGGAGTGAACAATACAAATGAACCTTGAAAGCATTATGTTAAATTGAAGTCAGTCACCAAAAGCCAAATATTGTATGATTTGACTTATATAAATATCTATAATCCATAGACAAAGAAAGTGGATTAGTGCTTACCAGGGCCTAGGGTTGGGTAGAGGGATGGAGATTAATGGCTACTGGGTAAGGGCTTCTTTATGTAGTAAAGTTGATTGTAGTGAATTTTACACAACTTTGAATATACTAAAACCCACTGAATTAAACACCTAAAATGGTGGCTTTAATGGTATGCAAATTATATCTCAATAAAACATTTCTATTGTGTTTTTTTTTTAATGGGGTGAATACCTCCTGTTTCACAGTGCTGGGAGAACTAACTGAAGATATAAAACCTTCTTTTACAAAATGAAGTACCCAAGTATTTGGTGGAACTGAAGATAAATTTCATGTGCTTCCAGCTTGGCCCATTGCATACAACATACTACCAAGGTAAATGCAACAGACCTCCAGGATCAGAATTAAGCTTAAATGCCTGCTCCTTTTACAACCATACATTGAATGAAGTTCTGATCTATTCATAGGGAAAGCTGGGACAAGGTGGGCTTTACTCCCTGCTTTCCCTCTCTGGCCCAAGTAACCATTTCTTCCCACCCACCTGGGCTGAAATACTCCTACATAACCTCCTCCACTAGTAAGTTATTTCCTTCCTTCCAAGAGAATGTTTGAGGTATATATATCTTACTTCAGACTTGAGAAAAAATGCTGAGTTGAAAGCAGTATTTCAAAGGAAAAGAGAATCCATAACACCAGCCACAAACGACTCCATCCTGCCAGTATTTTCCTTGGGTATCCTGACAACTCAAGACTTAATGGATAATGTGGCCAGTTAACCCTGAGCCTTCCATAAAAAGACTAAGTTTCAGATGTATTCAGGACTCATAAAGCTAGCAGACCATGATTTTCTGGAAATGCTGAGCACTGAAATGCTGAATTCAGAATCTGGTCCTGAGAACAAGGTCTGTCTTCAGGCCTGTTAGGCATTTGTGTCTACCCCAAGCAGGCTAGGGAAATATCTAGACTGGAAGCACACATTTATTCTGTCAACTTGCCATATATTACAATGATTCTGAAACTGCCTCATTTAGGAACATAGCTGTTACATTCTATTGCAACTTGGATGATGGTTTTGAAATAATGGAGTACAAAAATAATCTTTATGTACAAGGGATATCATATTACATTTATTCCAATGGAAAATGAATGAAATGTGAGCATTAAAATGTTTGTTAGGAAGAGTGTATCACAGAAAGAGTCACTGTCTTATGTTTATATTCCTTGAAGACCTACTATGTGCCAGGATCCAGTAATATGGAAATGGGTAAAACAGTTGAAAATCCCAAAAGCACTTCACCTTTGGCAACAAATACAGTTACACTAGAATGTGTTAAAAGAAAGCAAATAGTGGCGCCTGGGTGGCTCAGTGGGTTAAGCCGCTGCCTTCGGCTCGGGTCATGATCTCAGGGTCCTGGGATCAAGCCCCGTGTCAGGCTCTCTGCTCAGCAGGGAGTCTGCCTCCTCGCTCTCTCTGCCTGTCTCTCTGCCTACTTGGGATCTCTGTCTGTTAAATAAATAAAATCTTTAAAAAATAATAAAAAAAAGAAAGCAAATAGTACTTATGTGAGCACAGAGGTAGGGCACGTACCCAAGTCTGGAGTGTCATGAGGGACCTTCAGGAAATAAAAAAACATCTGTACTGATTCCTAGAGATATGATAGATGGATGAAAGGATGTTTAAAAAACAGCTCCTCCAGAAGAATAAAATTTGTATATTTATAGATTGTAAGGTATTTTATCTAGCCAGAACCAATTATTGAGAAGGGAATGGTAAGGTGAGTTAATTTGATAGATAAATGAAAAAAATGGTGATGGTGGAGAAGGGGTTTACATTTGGCAAAGATATGCACCTACCCTAAATCAGTCCCATCCCACTGTGAATGGTCACAAGACTAGTTAAGGAAAAGTTGGGCAGGGTAGATGCCTTACTGGGCTTCCTCAAAGAGATCCCTTGGGGAGGGCTGATCACTAGCAGTTTTGCCTTTAAGGAGAACCTCATAGGAGTCTGCAGCCCCACCCTTCGAGATTAGGATTGAGCTCCAGACCATAGTTAAATGGAACAAAGGAAATAAATTCCTTCCACCCACTCCCAATCCTTCAAACATTCAAGATTCTCTTCAGCAACAAAAAAAATGATTTATTTGTAACACAGCCCAGTCTCCATCACTTCAGCACAGTACAGGAGTAGAAAAGAGTCACATTGCAAGCATCATTTAGTCTAAAGCAGGACTTCATGCCTCCGCAAACAGCAAGCCCATCTCCCCACAGAGATCCAGCCCAGAGCCAAATTGAACTCACAAACAGGCAAGGCTAGATTGAAGTTGGCCTCAGGCTTCAGAACATCTCACCCTTCCCCCAGAGCCCTTCAAGCTTCTGGGATGAAGCCTTCTACTCCTCCACCCCTGACCAGGCCAACTCCTAGCCTCTGAGCAACCAGGGAGATTTTTTAAATGATAATTAACAGGGATTTAAGTATTATATAAAACAATGCACTGTGAAATCCATTGTTCCATAGAAAGCTTAAAATGACTCCCCCATACATAATCCTAAATGATAGCTCTTCCTCTCACCATAGATGCAGGTGGTTTTGAAGTGATTATCCTCAGGTCCATATTCAAGTTTTCCTATCAGCCTTATCAAAGGCTGTTCTCCTTACCCCAGAAAAGGGATCCCATATACTTTCCCCAGGTTCAGAGGCTGAGAGAAAAATCCCTGATATTTTAGAAAGACTGTTTCCTGCCAAAGATTTCAATGGAGATTATTACCTAAACATTTTTTAATCCATCTGAGAAAAGTTAGTTTTAGATTCAGAGGGCAGTGCAAACACAGATGCAGGCAGTCTTTCTGATGATGTACTAGTTTTGAGGATACAGGAGGCAACATAAAGGAGTAAAATCTCAAGTGGCTTTCTTAACCCATGGTCTTCTAGAAAGCCTCAAAAAGATTGCTACTAGGAAGATTTCACCTTTGCAGGCCTTGGTAGGACAATTCCAGAAGTTCTACTATCATGGATTAGTGACTTTTGACAAAGCCACAATAAAGAAAAAAAAAAAGAGACAAGAAAGCTGGGTATCTCCAAAAGAACATCTTTAAGGGCTCTGATTAGTGGTCAAACTGTACTGTTTGGTATCAGAACTGTTTGTATAAAGTGAGGACCTCATACATGGGGAAGAGAGACTTAAGTAACACTTAGGGCAAGGGATGTAACCTAAAGAATTGGTAGATGACCACAGGTAGAACACTTGCAGCTTTAACACTGATATTTGTTTTGTTATGTTAAACACTCTTCCAATTTCTCAGAACACCTGAGCTAGATTTACTTTTGCTATCACCTGCATGTACAGGACTGGGCAACCATATCCTCATACTCCTTGTACAAGATACTCCCATTTGCCTCAACCAAAAGGATGCTAATGGGAACATACTTATTAGGAATACAGGAGGGCTGAGGGACACTCTGGTCCACCAGCTCATTGACAAGGTTCTGGATGATGGCATGATTGGGGGAATTGAGACCATAGTGTAGTACTCGAGGGCAGGATCCTTTACAGTAGTTTGGGGTATATAGGTAGGGAGCAATAATCCAGTGATCCCAGCCCAGCTGGTGGAAGCTGACCTGGAAAGGTTGGAGGGAACACTTTTTACTTTGAGGCCTATCCTGTTCCCCAGAGAGGCCAGGGACCCCAGATATGATACTGTTTGCTTGGCGGGCCCTCCGCAAGAGAAGAGAAGAGTCCCTTCCCATGAATTTCTCCAGGCCTCTGGGGTGAAGTTTGGTCTTCTGAACACTTTCATGAGTGTCATTGAAATAGAGTAACAAAAAGGCAGTGTCCAAGGATGAAGTTCCATGCCACTGAAGTTCAAGAATCTCACTACCTTTTTGATGCTGGCACATGAAGCGGAGTCGTAGAACCCTGCGTCCTTTGGGATTCCAGAGCCTTTGGCGAACATGTTGTGTGATATCCACTTCAGTCCAAGCTTTGGACAGAAATGAAGGCTTTGAGAAACCTCTTCCTGAAGAAGGAAAGTGATTGGTTTGGCTTTTCTGGAGCCAGGGTTGCATGTGGCAGAAGAGATGGAAATGAGCTCGATGGAGTTCATGGCGGTAAACCACAATGGCTCTGACTAGTTGGTACGCTACTTGGTTTGGTCTCAAAGGAAAATCCAGGGTCTTTATATGCCAGGGGCCTGCACAGGAGGGGACAAAAGCAGAGGATTAGCTTCTTACCTGGAGCCTGAATCTCCCTCACAACTCTGCTCAATACAAACTAATAGCTGTAAGCGGCCCTTAAAATAAAGCAAGACCATAATAATCACTATCATTTGTCAAGCATTTACTATTAGATGTTTTAAAGCATTAGCCCTTTAATCTGAAGTAGCCTTATGAGATAGTAATTATCACCATTTTGCAGACAAAGAAATTGAGGCTCAGAGAAGTTATGCCAGAGTACATACAAAGCCAGTATATGGTAGAATCAAGATTTGAGCCCAAGTAGGTTTCCCTTAAAAAGATATTGTGTTCTATTTTTAGATCACTCACAACAGAGGATGAGAGGAAAAAAACCCAAATATGGAATTATTTTGTGTGTATGGAAGAATATCAGTATTAGTTGACTATTAAAAGTGATCAATTAAGAGAATTGTTGAGACATGCATGAACTAAGAATTAGTTCTCCTGTCATATCATTATACAGATGAAACTTTGAGGTAACAGCCCAATATTGGGGACTATCTATGGCCCACCATCACTTCAAATCTGGGACCACGATGCCACAAAATAATTTTGTCTATTTTTCCCTAGTGGGGGCAGCTGTTTTGCCATTTCCACCTTCTACATTAAGAATTGCTTCTTGAGCAGCTGTTCCTTCTTAAACCATTTTCCCCTTAACTCTCAGTCTCTCCTTGTTCATTTCTTACTGGAAATGATTATGCATGTACATTCATTGTACCACCAGGCCCCTAAATACCATTTTGAACAAGGCCTTGTTCAGATAAATATTTTGTTTGCTAAGAATTCTACCAGAAGCTGAAAACCTCTTGGTGATTAAGTGTTTTAATCCAGACTGTAATGCTGACATCCAGTGGCCAAAAGGTTGGAAAGCTGGGCCCACAGTGCTCTGAATTTCTGCACCCTCTCCTGGAAAAAAAGGTCCAGAGCAAAGATAACCAAAAACAGGCATTGCAAGAAAATGGCTGCTTTTATCTTCAAACATCTTACCGCTAAACATTTGCATGTTAATTTACATATTATTTACCTAACCTTCCTCCTTCACTGAATACACAAGCTTGGATTTTTCAGTAGGCCTGGACTGGTCAATGTAGAAGTGCTTTAATATCTTGAGGCATCAGGATATTTTTTCATAGCTCAGATTCAACTTATGCTAAATACACCCTCAAGTTTGGGTCACTGGACATCATTCACACAGAGCCCAAGCGAAACTTGTATTTGCTTTCTCAAGTTACTCTACACTCCCATCCTATAATCTTCTTTCCAAGAGGCCCACCCATACACCTGCCCCACCCTGCCTGAGAAAGAGCCCAACCCAACCTCTAGCAGACTATCTTCTGGGAGGAACTGCCCTTTCCTTTCAGACCTTGACATCACATATTTCCTGAAGCAGGGTGGAGTGGCTAAGGATCAGAGCCAGGAAGGGTCTGCTCAGAATTTTTCAGGGAAATGGCTGACTCACACATCCTGTGTGATTGAACCTGGCATAGCTCTCCAGGCAAGTTCAATTCAGCTGGGTCATCTCCTAATGGAGAGATCTGTCCCTGTACTCTTGTCATCCATTTCTGGATCCTTTCCAGAGTCCTAGATGCCAGTATTTTCAACAGTCAGACCAAGACAGTGACCTAATTCTAGGCATCCTCCTTTCTAGCCCCATATCATCTCTACAAACTGTGCAAATAATGCACAGCTTTCTACTGCACTCAGAATGAAATCCAGATTCCTTAACAATGGCCTGTAAGTCTCTGCCTCTCATCAGCCTCATTTCCTGCCACTCTCCACAATGCTTAATACACTTCAGCCATAACTGATCTTCCTTCTAATCTTCAAGTCAGACAAGCTTGTTTCCACCCCCTAGGCCATAGTACACATAGTTCCCTCTGCCTAAATCAGGCTTCTCTCTACTCTTCTCATGCCTAGTTACTTATCTTATAGGTCTCAACTCAAACATCACCTCTTCAAAGATGCATTCTCTGACAATCCCACGTAAAGGAAGGATCCGTTATTCTCTATCAAAATCAATTTCATTCTTTGATAGCACTTACCACAATTCACAATTATCTGCTTTTACTTATCTGTCTCATCCATGAAAACCATGCCTGTCTTGATCATATCTGTATGCCAGCACCTAAAACAGTGCCTAGCTTTCAGTAGGCGTTAAATATTTGTTGAATGACTCTCCTCCAACCCCAAGCTATTTTCCCTTTCCTCAGTCAGAATGCCTGTCTCTGCCTCTACACATAGTCTCCTTACTCCTTCCTCAGGGTCCAGCTCAAATATTAGCTCTTCAGTGAAGTCTTTCATTGTCTCCCGATTTCCCTTTGCTGGCTTTAAACAGTGACCTATTTCTCCTTTCATGTCCTGGGAGCCCTACTGCTTATCCTTGTCAAATGTCAAAGCATTGGTCATGCTCTAACACCATTATGTGATTACCTATCTGTCCATTATACCTTAATGGGAGCTTCTAGAGGTCAGGGGAACCATTATTTGCCATTTCAGACCTAACCCAAACACTGTGCCTGGTGCGCAATTAAAATCTGTTGAGTCAGCACAGCAGGATGATTAAGAGCACTGGCTCTAGAGCCTGAAAACCTGGGTTTGACACCCAGCTCTACCAATTACTAGCTGTGTTAGATTGAGTAAGTTACTCTGAGCCTCAATTCTTCACCTACAAAATGATTATGTTAATAGTACCTACCTCCTATGCTAGTGGTGAGGATTAAGGAAGATGTTTGTGAAGTATTTTGCCCAATGCCTGGCACATGGTAAACTCACATAAAGGTTAGCTAGGGGAATATTGGTTGTTTCATTTAAGAGAGAGAGTATAAACTAGCAAATACCCAAAATTAATCTCACCGGGTTCCCAAGATTTCCTTGAAGTTGATGACTTTCTGCATTCCCTAGAAAGCCCTGTACTTCAGAAGCCTACTGGTTTTCTGAATCAGTATCTAATGAAGACATTTTTAAAATCAAGCATGATGGGAACAAAGAAAATTCTAAAATACCTTTAATACCAAAAACCCAAACTAGCAATATGGACAATAGAAAAACTGCTTGGTATACAAGGATATCAACATACTATATCTAAACACTTGAGAAGTTATGGAAACTTCAGAATCAGGCAGACTTAATCTCTCTAATCCTATCTCTGCCACCCACTGTCTATGTGAATGTTGCAAGTTTTTTGACTTCTGTGCTTTAGTTTTATCTTTAAAAATTAGGCTAATTTCTCCATGACAGCTAATGGTAGTCGTCGTCCTTAAGGATTATATACAATAGCAGATGTTCACCTAACCAGGTATACAGAACTTCTGATATTAATTAGTTTCTGTCTATTCTCGCAAATTTCCCCAATTCAGTATCCTGTGCTCTTTGCCTTATAAGAATACAACCACACATAAAGAGCCCCCCCCAATGAGAATGCATAGGAGTGTTTCTCAATTATAGTTTTCAGTAACATAACAAGCAATAAGACTTTCTTAGAAAGACAGGAGCTGACACATCATTCAGTTTTCCTGAGGCCTGGGAGAGATTCCTCAGGTAGGTCCCAAGGTAATCTGTTCTCAAATTGGGATGCTAAAGAGAAATAGGCTTGGAGCCATCTTCTTCCAACTTTTCCATCATTTGAAATCCAAGCCTGAGAAAACAACTCACCCACTAGGTAATGAAGCCTGACAATAAACTCACAGGTTCCTTTTCGCTACACTCTTTTTCCCCACTTATCTTCCCGACAGGGCAGTGTGGTATGATAACTCACCTCTGAGAGGCCTTGCTACATTGGCCAAGGGTCTCACCAGCCTCACCATGGTGGCCCCAATGGTGCGGTTCTCCCTAGGGTGTCCACGTGCATCAGCTGAACGCTGGTACAACTCCAGCATGTACCGCAAAGGGTGCCCTAGGACCTGGGGCTTCCTCTGCTGCTGGCCAGGAGCTTCTTCTAGCAGCTCCCAAATCAGGGGCAAGGAAGGGGCATCGGCCATTAAGGCAATAGAGGGCTGCCCTACCTTTGCCATTTGGACCCTGTGTTCCATAAAAAGCAACAGTCCCCAAAGAAGAATTCTAAGGATGCTGAGGAGGACCATCTTGAAAGGTGTGGTGTTCAGCAAGACGCTCCAGCCCAAACCCAAAGGGTGTCACTCCGAGCCTTTCCTTTCACATAGGTAACTGCATATGGCTCCACAACCACAAAAGACGGGGCAAGAAAAAATAAAAGGCAAGCAGGCAACCCTATATCAATTCCTCTGGGAGAATCTTCTGGACAAAAGGAGGTCTCTTAACTTGGCCTCTTCACGTCAAAACAAATGGAAACAACAGGTGGAGCAACACAGCATATCCTTCTTGCTCTTCAGGATTAGGAACAAGATAACACTTACTCGGATGCTGAGGTAACCTTAAAGGAGAGGTCCATTCCAGGACCTGCTCCCTTACCTTATCCACTAGGATGAGAAAAAGCAGCCCTTGCTTGCTGTACTCCATAGCTTTAAAGGTAGTTTCTTAATTAGTCCTTAAAGGGCCAGAGACCTTTTACTTCCATCCCACTTCCATGTAGCCCTTCCCTTAATGCAGCATTTCCCAAAATGTGATCTGCTATTGACTTGCAGTGAAACTATCTTGGGTGATTGTTAAGAATGCAGGCTCTTGGGTCCAAACCAAAACATGGACTTTCTAGAGGTGAGGTCCACAAATCTGAATCGTAACAAATACTCCAAGAAGTTTCCATGAACACTAAAGTGTGGAAACCACTGTGAGTATGGCTACTGGAACTTGAAGAAGATGCTTTAACAGTGGTTCTCAATCTTGGCTATACATTATAATCATCTGGGGAGCTTTAACTATTATGGATGCCTGGGAATTGTCCTCAGAGATTCTGATGTAACAGGTCTGGGCTTTTACTAGGGCATCAAGGCTTTTTTTTTTTTTAACTTCTGCAGGTGGTTTTAATGTGCAGTCAAGTTTGACAGTTCTGATTAAGAATTTCTGTTTTACCATGGAAGGTGTTGAGATCCTGAGTGGGCTTTCTCAGAGAAGTCTGGAGGCAGTAGAAGATGAATCTGTGGAAGCTGGCTGGGAACTCATCTCATTTGACTGGTTAATGGGAGGCAGTGGGCTGGGCCAGTTAGTTAAGGCTGCCCCAGACCAGGATTCTACAAAAAAAGAAACAAAAAAAGTAGGTGTAGTCCTGGCCATCTCCAAATAGAAGCAGTTCGTTGGGGCTCTAAGAAGAAGGTGAAGCAGGAGGTCAAAACATGGCTCTAGGAAATGAGGCAGACGTGATTTGTGAGAGGCCTTTACCTCATACCAAGAATATCTATGGACAAGCACCACTATTGTGTAACCTGCATGGACTTTGGAATCACACAGACCTGTGTTTGAATTGTGATTCTGCCTCTTCTTAGCTATAATTTAACCTCTCCAATGCAAATCTTTCCTTTCTCTGAACCTCAGTCTCCTTACCTGTAAAATGAGGATAACATGTTTTATCTCACAAGTTTTCGTGAAGACACAAAGAAATAAGCTACATTAATTACACAAAACCTAATTAGACACAAGGCATATTGTTATATGCTTGATCTTATTTGTTCCCTTCTTCTGTTTTTATGAGCATGGCTTGGTCCCTGGCATGTATTATAAAACAAAAGCCATAGGCTAACGGGTCCCCTGGGTCTGGACTCAAATGCCAACTCAATAACCCATTAGCTGAGTGACCTTAAGCAAGGTTTCTGCCAGCCTGAGTTTCTTCATCTGTACTGCTGGCTCCTTCAAAGAGTTGCTGTTGTTGTATGTTGTATTGTATACATTTGTATTGCATGCAATAATATACAAGTAAAAGATATAAACAGATGGTTCTTAAAGGGCAAAATCTCAATACTTAAAATATATGAAAATATGTAATAGAAATCAGAAAGATACAATTTAAAACCACATAAGATATGATTTCACACCATTTGGATTGGCAGCATATTAAAAGCCTGACACTATTAAGTTCAGGTGAGGATATAGAACACAGGTTACTCTCACACTGCTGGTGGAAATCTGATTTGGTAAAATTGTTTTAGAGAGTAATTTAGCATTATCCTAGTGAGGTTGAAGATATATAATTCAGCAATACTATTGCTAGAGCAGTAGGTTTTAGACATTTTTGTCTGTGACTCACAGAAATAAATATATTTTACATTGCAACCTAACACAAATATTAGCGCACACACTCACACACTCATATATACCCAAAGTAAACATTTCCTAAAATAATGCTTATCCTTACAACATATTGAGAGGAGTAATATATAATGATGGGTAAGAACATGGCTCTGGTGCCAGTATCCTAAGTTGAAATTCCACCACTTATTAACTTGACCTTGGGCAAAGTATTCAACTCTGTGTCTCAGTTTCCTCATGTGATCGTAGCCACTTCTTTGGTTCAATTTTCAAATATGTAAAATGTGATTAATGATAAGATTTGCCTCATAAGTTTTTTTTTTTTTGAGGAGTAAATGAGTTAATACATGTAAGGCACTTAAAATAGTGCCTGGCACAAAGTATTAGACAGAGGTCAATTATTGTACATTTGATGCAAGTTTTTCTTTCCAGAAAGCTAAGTTCACCCTGATGGGCTAGTTTTGGCTTTATGGCCAACAGAGAGGAAGTCAAAAAGCATCTCTGTTTTCCATGTCCATACAACTCCTCCTTTCTCTCTTACTCCCTTCTCTGCCTCCCAAACATTCCCTTTGGCTCTTGTCCTCTGTCTGTTACAACTTTAAACTTTCTACCTTCCAACATAACTAAATAAAACAAGTTGTCAGGACAACTGGAAAAGGGTCCATGTAAGGGTTTGGGGCACAATTTTCTTTAATGTTTCAGTGGTATTGCATTGGGATTACATCTGTCAAGAACATTTTTCTGACATCTCTTAGTAGTGAAATATAGATACAGGGCCAAAAGAAATAAAAAGAGACAACATATTACACTGAAAAGAACATGACTTGTGTTCGAATTTCTGGTTCTGCCATTTTTTGTCCATTGCTTAACCTCTCTAAATTTCAGCTTTCTTAACTGTAAATTGGAGATACTCTTTACCTTCTAGGATTGTAGTGAGATTTAAATGAGACAATGTATAGAAAGTATCTAGCACATAGATAATCTTAAATAAATGGTAAATTTTATCATAATAGCCTATAATTTTGAAGTATATGTAAAGTGTTCCTGACCAAAGGAAATGTCTGCTCAGCATCCTTCTAAAGTTCAGCTGAATTTTTATTCCATTTCTCTATCCACCAGAGCTTCAGGAGACTTGCCTGTTTGAATAAGTCAGCTTTCCTATTTTCCGAAAAAGATTCAATTTCTTATTTCAGAAAAAGATCCAAAAATCAACTCTATTCTTACCAGCAGAATTGAAAGAACTTGACATGATTATTTCTTGGAAATGCCTCCCCCACCCGCGCTGTGCCCAATGTATGCTACTGCCCCAAATGCCCAGAAGAGGGCACCAACAGTCTTTCTAGCCTTATGGTTGGAGCGGTGGAGTGGGGTGAAGGGGGGGGGGGTTGTAGGTGATTGGAATAGGATCTTCTAAAGGATATTTACCGGCCCTTCCTGCTTTAGCAGGAAGCCAGTATGTGAAAACACTACTTCTTATAAATAGGACAGTTTGTGAAGTGATTACTGACATGACAAAGGAGGTTCTTGACATAGCAAAATGGGTCCCCACAAGTTGTTTTGAGCAGCAGGAACCCCTAATGCACAGTAAGGGTTAACTTCTCAAACATTAATGTGCTGGCATACTGGTAAAATGCATGACATTTTAAAAAGAATCAATTTTCATCCAATTTGGGGGAGCATGTCTATTGTTATAAGGTATACATGTATAATGGACACCTTTTACATGATTATTAATTCACATTTTCTTGCAACTGTATTTATTCAACAAATAGCTAACATGTGATTGTGTTAGGTGTCAAGGGTACAGGACTATAGCCAGACTGCCTGAGTTCACACTCAAGCTCTAGCACTTAATTAGCTTGGTAATTTTGGACAACTGACTTAATCTCTCTGTGCCTCAGTTTTCCTCATTTACTAATAAGGATAATAGCACTGCTTTAGAGAACTGTTGTGAGGATTAAGGGATTTAATACATGTGATAAGCATACCATGTTCTAGACACTATACAAGACCCTGAGAATACAGAAATGAATAAAACAAGTCCTATCCTTAGCAGTCCCAGGCACTATGCTAGGCACTGAGATTGGTTGGGGGTAGTGATATAAAACAGATAGTTTCTATCTCAAGAAGATAACAACCCTGATAGGGACATAAAAGATAAGAAACATTTCCTCTGATTACTATTCTGAGTCCTTGAAAACTGGCCCCTTTTTCGAGATCTGTTTTTTTTTTAAATATTTTATTTATTTAGTTGACAGACAGAGATCACAAGTAGGCAGAGAGGCAGGCAGAGAGAGAGGAGGAAGCAGGCTCCCTGCTGAGCAGAGAGCCCGATGCGGGACTCGATCTCAGAACCCTGGGATCATAACCTGAGCCGAAGGCAGAGGCTTTAACCCACTGAGCCACCCAGGCGCCCTCTAGATCTGTTTTATTTAAAAAATCATTTTCCATGAAACAGGGAATATGATGTATTTTATACAAATATTCATGAATTTGGCACTAGACTATAACCTTTTACATATCATGTCTCATTTTATCTTCATATTAGCTCTATGAGTTAAGTATTATCATTCCCATTTACGGGTAAAGAAATTGAAGATCAGAAAAAGAAACTTGCCTAAGGTTAAACAACTCTCAGATGGTGGAATCTACTATGACTTGCACCCAAGTCAGGCTGACCTCAAAGCCCCTGTCTGTATCTTTTAAGTTTTCTACTGAAGCTGCCAATGAGTAGTTAGCTCCTTAAGAAGATTCAGTTCCCCTATAAGGTAATCCTACAGATATTCCTGAATATGATGCCAAAATATAAGCTCTGTGACGTCAAGGATCATGCCTTTTTTATTCATTATTATAGGTGCTCAATCAGTGTTTATAGAACAAATCATTCTAATAGGTGTTTATCATTCTTGTAGAAATCTAGGCTGATGGGCAGGCTCTGGTTGGGTATTGTAATGTGTCCTAAGAGAAGGCTAACCTGAGTTTGGTGGTAGAAGAAAGTCTTAAACAACTTGTTCCTGTGCTTTCAACTCTTTTTGAAAAAAAAAATCACAATTACCTATGTTAAGAAGTCCTTGTGACTCTCTCCACCCCTAAAGATGCCAGAAGCCCCAGAAAAAGGAAGGACCTGCTTTCCCATGCATGGGTACCAAGAGTCACTGCTCACACCACTTGCAAATGGAATTGCACCACCCTCCCTAGCCTGAAGACCAGGGAAGTTCAAACTCAACCGTAATTCATTCAGACCAAAACTCAAAGGCAGCCAAATCAGCCTTGGGTCATGGACCATACACTAAAACAAACTCATCAAACCTCAACAGTGTACCAAGCATTGTGTATGAGTGTATGATAGTGGAACCCAGTATATCAAAGAAAACATGCACAAAGGTCCTGAGGGTGCAGAAGAACTGTTAAGCCAGAACACTGAGAGAGAATGAGGGAAATAATTCCAGGTAAGGTTGGTATGATAGGTAGGAGCCAGAACATTCATGGTCTTGTAGGGACTGCTGCTACCTTTTCTGCATCTTTCTGACATTTAAAACAAGAATTCACAAATCAGAAAAAGATAGTTTCTGGATAGACACAGCTCTATGGCTTAGTAAGCAGAGCATGGGCTGGATTTTAGCTCCGTTAACAAGGCACTTTGTGTAGAACATTAACTGCACAGCTATTTGAGACTGCCATATTTGTAAGGGTTTTGGCTTTCTCTGTGCTTTAGCCACACTGGCTTTCTGGTTATCTTTCAGTGTTTCCAACAGACCACGCTATCTCTGCTTCAAGGCCTTTATATATACTGTCTCCTTTGTTCAGAATGCTTTCTCCCCCTCATTCCCTGGGGTACTCCCACTCAACCTTCATATCGCAGCCCAAATATCAGTTCCTTGAGGAAGTTCCCTGAGTCCCTAGATTGTATCTAGAGAGCATTTAATGATTTGCAATGAGAATGATTTCAATTAGGTCCTGAGTTATGAGTAGGATTTTTGTAGGTAGAGAAAAGAAGATATGACATTTCAGAATTAGTTCAGAATTTTTCAAATATTGCCCTGAAAATTTTTAGAAGGATGGATTGAAGGCAACTTGAAAGATTCCTTAAAGCAGGACCCAAGGAACAGTGTCCTCCCTACCATGGTATATGTAGGGAGAGTTAGGAAGTAGTTACAAGGAACACATTCAGATACAAGCCTTACATCGTGAGTCTCTACTGGATCCTTTATGCATGTGTTATTTCATTAATTACAACTTTCTGTTTTACAGAAAGAGAAACTGATGTTCAGAGCAGTTAAATGATTCAACCTGGATCTCATAGCTATAATGAAAGACAGATTTGCATTCAAACCTCCTGACTCCAAGTCCAGGGCTTTTATCTACCTTTGAGGAGACTACTTACCATCTACCATAACTTAAGGCTTGGCTTCCTACTCTGGGTCTCCAGAACTTGGTTTTTGGTGCAGGGATAGGGAAGCTTCTATCTAAATGATCTCTACAAGAGCTCCCAGTGGTGGTCCTATGATCTTTGGCCTGCAGGGAATGTCTAAGAGAGAATCTCTGTGGACAGTAATCTGAAGTATAACCTTCTAAACCTTAGCATAAGGTGTACAGAACTTTAACTCTTATCATTGGTTATAAACCATATCACATCTAGGCAACCAGAATATTATGTTACCTTTTAACCAGGTTCACAAACAAGAACTAAACAACAGCTAAGCACAATATACTTTGAAAATCTTTTTGGCCTCAGAGATAGCATTAGTTGGTGTAGCCATTGGGAGTTTTCAGTCATTTATGGACACAGCACTATGTCACCAGTAAATCAGTGACCATTCTCTGACTGACCTCCCTCTGGTCCTAGTAATCACTTGTACTATCAAAATGTGATGTTAAAGCAATTATTGAAAATGCTGCTATAAACAATGAGGTGCATGTATACTTTTGAATTAGGATTTTTGTGTTCTTTGGGTAAATACATAGTAGTACAATTGTTGGATCATAGGGTAGTTCTATTTTTAACTTTTTGAGGAAACCCCATAATACTGTTTTCCAGATGACTACACCAGTTTGCATTCCAACCAACAGTGTAAGAGGGTTCCCCTTTCTCCACATCCTTGCCTATACTTGCTGTTTCCTGTGTTGTTAATTTTAACCATTCTAACCAGTGTGAAGTGATATCTCATTGTAGTTTTGATTTGCATTTCTCTTATGATGAGTGATGTTGAGCATCTTTTCATGTGTCTATTGGCCATCTATATGACTTCTTTGGAAAAATGTTTATTCATGTCAGCCCATTTTTAATTTTTTTTTATTGTGCTATGTTAGTCACCATAAAATACATCATTAGATTTTGATGCAGTGTTCCAAGATTCATTGTTTATGTACAACATAAACATTGTTTATGTTTATGTGCTTCATACATGCCTTCCTTAATACCCACCACCAGGCTCACCTATCCTCCCCCCCCCTCCCCACTGAAACTCTCAGTTTGTTTCTCAGAGTCCATAGTCTCTCATGGTTCATCTCCCCCTCTGATTTCCCCTAATTCAGTTTCCTTCTCCTTCTCCTAAAGTCCTCCATGTTATTCTTCATTTTCCACAAGTAAGTGAAACCATGATAATTGACTTTCTCTGCTTGACTTATTTCACTCAGCATAATCTCCTCCAGTCCCATCCATGTTGATGCAAAAGTTGGGTATTCATCTTTTTTTTAAGTTTTTTTATTAATTTTTTTTTGGATTTTTTAAAATTTATTTTCAGCATAACAGTATTCATTGTTTTTGCACCACACCCAGTGCTCTATGCAATCCGTGCCCTCTCCA
>NW_019154107.1:30197538-30214246 GCF_002288905.1 Enhydra lutris kenyoni | reverse complement strand
TCATGGTTCACATCCCCTTCCAATTTCCCTCAACTCCCTTCTCCTCTCCATCTCCCCTTGTCCTCCATGCTATTTGTTATGCTCCACAAATAAGTGAAACCGTATGATAATTGACTTTCTCTGCTTGACTTATTTCACTCAGCATAATCTCCTCCAGTCCCATCTATGTTGATGCAAAAGTTGGGTATTCATCATTTCTGATGGCTGAGTAATATTCCATTGTATATATGGACCACATCTTCTTTATCCATTCATCTGTTAAAGGATATCTCAGCTCTTCCCACAGTTTAGCTATTGTGGACATTCCTGTTATGAACATTGGGATACAGATGGTCCTTCTTTTCACCACATCTGTATCTTTGGGGTAAATACCCAGTAGTGCAATTGCTGAGTCATAGGGTAGCTCTATTTTTAATTTTTTGAGGCATCTCCATACTGTTTTCAAAGCGGTTGCACCAATTTGCATTTCCACCAACAGTGTAAGAGAGTTCCCTTTCTCCACCTCCTCTCTAATATTTGTTGTTTCCTGCCTTATTAATCTTTACCATTCTAACAGGTGTAAGGTGGTATCTCAATGTGGTTTTGATTTGAATTTCCCTGATGGCTAATGATGATGACATTTTTTCATGTGTTGCTAGCCATTTGTATGTCTTCATTGGAGAAGTGTCTGTTCATGTCTTCTGCCCATTTTTTAATGTGATTATCTGTTTTTTGAGTGTTGAGTTTGAGAAGTTCTTTTAAAGATCTTGGATATCAGCCCTTTGTCTATGTATTATTTGTGAATATCTTCTCCTATTCCGTGGGTTGCCTCTTTGTTTTGTTGACTGTTTCCTTTCCTGTGTAGAAGCTTTTTATCTTGATGAAGACCCAAAAATTCATTTTCACTTTTGTTTCCTTTGTCTTTGGAGACATGCCTTGAAAGAAGCTGCTGTGGCTGATGTCAGCGAGGTTACTGCCTATGTTTTCCTCTAGGATTTTGATGGATTCTTGTTTCATGTTGAGATCTTTCATCCATTTTGAGTTTATCTTTGTGTATGGTGTAAGAGAATGGTCAAATTTCATTCTTCTATACATAGATATATACATGCCCAATTTTCCCAGTACTGGAAGAGACTGTTTTGTTTCTACTGGATATTTTTTCCCACTTTGTTGAAGATTATTTGACCATAGAGTTGAGAGTCCATATCTGGGCTCTCTACTCTGTTCCACTGGTCTATATGTCTGTTTTTGTGACATGATACTTTATGTGGAAAACCCAAAAGACTCCACCCCCAAATTACTAGAAATCATACAGCAATTCAGTAATGTGGCAGGATACAAAATCAATGCACAGAAATCAGTTGCTTTCTTATACACTAACAATGAAACTGTAAAAAGGGCAATTAGAGAATAGATTCCATTTACAATAGTACCAGAAACCATAAGATACTTTGGAATAAACCTAACCAAACTGGTAAAGATCTATACTGAAAGAATTACAGAACACTCATGAAAGAAATTGAAGAAGACACAAAAAAATGGAAAAACATTCCATGCTCATGGATCAGAAGAATAAACATTGTTAAAATGTCTATGTTGCCCAGAATAATCTATATTTTCAATGCCAACCTAGTCAAGATACTAGCAGCATTTTTCAAAGTGCTGGAACAAACAATCCTAAAATTTGTATGGAACCAGAAAAGACCGCAAACCATCCAGGAAATGTTGAAAAATAAAAGCAAAGCTGAGGCATCACGTTGCCCAATTTCAAGCTTTGTTACAAAGCTGTGATTACCAAGACAGCATGGTACTGGCACAAAAACAGACACATGTCTGCCCATTTTTAATTGTATTATTTGTTTTTTGGGTATTGAGTTTGATAAGTTCTTTATAGATTTTGAATACTAACCCTTTATCAGATACGTTATCTGCAAATATCTCCTCCCATTCTGTAGGTTGCCTTTTAGTTTTGTTGATTGTTTCCTTTGTTTTGCAGAGGCTTTTTATTTTTATGTAGTCCTAATTGTTTCTTTTTGCTTTTGTTTCCCTTGCCTCAGGAGACATATCTAGAAAAACGTTGCCATGACCAATGTCAAAGAAGTTACTGCCTGTGTTCTCTTCTAGGATTTTTATATTTTCCTGTACCACATTTAGGTTTTCACCC
Source organism: Enhydra lutris kenyoni (assembly GCF_002288905.1). NCBI lineage: Eukaryota > Metazoa > Chordata > Mammalia > Carnivora > Mustelidae > Enhydra > Enhydra lutris. The sequence continues at coordinate 30,212,103 of NW_019154107.1, read as the reverse complement.
ATTTTTAATTTACTTTTGTGTATGGTGTAAGAAAGTGACCCAGTTTCATTCCTTTACATCTTGCTGTCCAGTTTCTCCAAAACCATTTGTTGAAGAGACTATCTTTTTTCCATGAGATATTCTTTCCTGTTTTGTCTACAATAGCTAAATTATGGAAACAGCCTGGTGTCCATCAATAATGAATGCATAAAGAAGATGTGTGTGTGTGTGTGTGTGTGTGTGTGTGTGTGTGTGTAATAGAATATTACTCAGCCATAAAGAAGGATGAAATTTTGCCACTTGCTACAACATGGTTAGAGCTAGAGAGTATAATGCTAAGTGAAATAAGTCAGAGAAAGACAGGTACCATATGATTTCACTTATGTGCAATTCAAGAAACAAAACATATGAACAAAGGGGTAAAAAGAGAGAGAGGAAAAGCAAGATAAGGACTCTTAAAAATATAGATAACAAAATGTTAGTTACCAGAGTTGGAGGGGTGAGTTTAATAGGTGATGGGGTTAAGGAGTGTACTTGTGATGAATACCAGGTGTTGTATGGAAGTGTTATACAGCTGAAACTAATATTACATTGTATGTTAACTAACTGAAATTGAAATAAAAACTTTAAATAAATTGATACTAAAGCAAATAAGTAGGTAACTGCCTTCTCACATTAGAGATAGGGAGACTGTTTTCCCCTAAAAATCCTACCATTTTCTATTGGACATCAGCTTCCCAGGGGTTGGGCATAGGTGAATATCAGTGGATCCTGGGCCAGAACAACTTAGTACAAGGAAGACTTTCTGATATTTGGGACAGAAAAGTAGGAGCTTAAAAGTAGCCTCTTCAAAGACTCAGAAGCTATTCTGCCACTCTGCAGATCTATGAGCCCTGTCCTTGTCACAAAAACCAGTGTAGAATTTGGTGTTTAAAGGAAAAAAATTTAATTGGTAAAGAAGTCAAACTTTCACTCTTCACAGATGACATGATACTCTATGTAGAAAACCCAAAAGAGTTTGCAAAAAAATTGCTAGAATTTAGCATGAATTTAGCATGAATTTAGAATTCATTGCATGAATTTAGCAAAGTGGCAGGACATAAAATGAATGAACAGAAGTCAGTTGCATTTCTGTACACTAACAGTGAGGCAGAAGGAAAAGAAATCAAGAAATTGATGCTATTTTCAATTACACCAAAAACTGTAAGATACCTAAGAATAAACATAACCAAAGACATAAAGGATCTATACTCTGAACTATAGAATACTTATGAAAGAAATTGAGGAAGACACAAAGAAGTGAAAAAACATTCCATGCTCATGTATTGGAAGAAAAAAATATTATTAAAATGTCTATGCTATCCAGAGCAATCTACACATCCAATGCAATCCCTATCAAAATACCATCAACATTTTTCACAGAGCTGGAACAAACAATCCTAAAATTTGTATGGAACCAGAAAAGACTCCAAATAGAAGAATGTTGAAAAAGAAAACTAAAGCTGGTGGCATCAGAATTCCAGATTTCAAGATGTTTTGCAAAGCAGTAATCATCAAGACAGTATGGGACTGGCACAAAAACAGACACATAGATCAATGGAACAGAACAGAGAACCGAGAAATTGACCCTCAACTCTATGGCCATCTAATCTTCAACAAAGCAGGAAAGAATATCCAATGGAAAAAAGACAGTCTCTTCAACAAATGGTGTTGGGAAAATTGGACAGCCACATGCAGAAGAATGAAACTAGACCACTTTCTTATACCATACACAAAAATAGACTGAAAATGGATGAAAGACCTCAATATAAGACAGGAGTCCATCAAAATCCTAGAAGAGAATGCAGGGAGAAACCTCTTTGACCTCAGCTGCAGCAATTTTTTGCTAGACATGTATCCAAAGGCAAGAGAAACAAGAGCAAAAATGAACAATTGGGGCTTCATCAAGATAAAAAGTTTTGCACAGCAAAGGAAACAGTCAACAAAACTAAAAGGCAACCTACAGAATGGGGAGAAGATATTTGCAAATGTCTTATCAGATAAAAGGCTGGAATCCAAAATCAACAAGAACTTCTCAAATTCAACACCGAAAAACCAAAAAATCCAGTCAAGAAATGGGCAGAAGACATGAACATACATTTCTCCAAAGAAGACATACAAATGGACAACAGATGCATGAAAAAATGCTCAACATTACTTGGCATCAGATGAATGGATGAAAAAGATGTTGTGTATATATATACAATGAAATATTACTCAGCCATCAAAAAGAATGAAATCTTGCCATTTTCAATAGAATGGGTGGAACTAGAGGGTATTATGCTAAAAAAAATAAGTCAGTCATAGAAGGACAAATATGATCGCACTCATGTGTGGAATTTAAGAAACAAAACAGGGCTCCTGGGTGGCTTAGTCAGTTAGGCATCAGCCTTCAGCTCAGGTCATGATCCTGGAGTACCAGGATTGAGCCCTGCATCAGGCTCCCCATTCAGGAGGAGTCTACTTCTCCCTCTGACCCTCCCCACTATAGTGCGCTCTCTCTCTCTCTCTCTCTCATAAATAAATAATATCTTTTTAAAAAAAGAAACCAAACACGATCATAGGGGAATAGAAAGAAAAATAAAATAATAAAAACAAAGAAGGAGACAAATCGTAAGAGACTCTTAACTATGAGAAACAAACTGAGGATTGCTGGAGGGGAGGTTGGTGGGGGAAAGGGATAGTTGAGTGATGAACATTAAGGAGGAAACTTGATGTAATGAGCACTGGGTGTTATATGCAACTGATGAATCACTAAATTCCGCCTCTAAAACTAATGAAAAAATTAAAATCTCTATTTTATGAAAAAAGACAATAAAAAGCCATAGATTTTGTACTTCGACCTAAGCCAAGCCCTTGAGACCAATATGGTGATGTATGAGGTATTATTTTTTAAATGGTCTCTTTCTGTCTCCAAACAAATCCTTGACACTGTTCTGCTGTATAAGGGCTAGAAATGCTTTGGCTTACTTTTCACTTCTGACATCAGGAGGAAAATGCACAGGTTGATGTTTCTCCTCATTGTCCATAACAAGCATTTGCTTCCCCTACTACTCTGGCAAGACTTCTAAGAAAGACCAGTACATAAGCCCCCATGGACCTGGGAGCCCAAATCAGGGACACAACCACTGTGGGTCAGAAAGCTTAGAAGTATGGATTTCTTGTCACAGTTTTTCCACCTTAGGCCCTGAGTTTTACTGCTTCATTTGGACCATGAGGAGAATCCAGTTCCATCTCACACCGAAACGAAAAGTTGAAAAAGTAAGTAGCCTTGTGAGAGACTGAATTAGCCCCAGATAAACTGGTTGCATAATCTTGATGGCAATCTAAAACTTTGGCCAAATCTCTAAGCAGACTGCAAATCTTCTGGATTCTCAGGAAAATCTAGTGAACATTTTTATGGTGTTTTTCTTTTTGTCATTTCTCAGGTTTAAGAAAAGCTTATGGAAATCCCAAGGAGAGGACTTGGGGCAAAAAGAGAGTAAAAGTATAATACCTCCAACTTGGGAAATAATTGTAAAATTGTTTGGGAAGTTTGTTGAGAACTTCACTGAGTTTTCAAAGACAGTTCTCAATCTTTTTTTTTTTTTAAGATTTTAAAAATTTATTTGACAGAGGGAGAGAGATCACAAGTAGGCAGAGAGGCAGGCAGAGAGAGAGGGGAAGCAGGCTCCCGGCTGAGCAGAAAGCCCTATGCGGGGCTCGATCCCAGGACCCTGAGATCATGACCTGAGCTGAAGGCATAGGCTTAACCCACTGAGTCACCCAGGCGTCCCCAGTTCTCAATCTTTTTGAGTATCCATTCATCAGAATGGATGGCCCCCAAAATCAGAAGGTTCTTCCTCTTTAATAGAGAAATGTATGATCTGTAAAAAAGACTTGTACTCATTTACTCATTCATATATTCACCAAATGAATATACATTAACTACCTTCTATGTGTCAGTTTTCAATGTAGAGCACACCAAAGAGAAGAGTGAGGTAAGTGCTCTTGTCTTTGTGGAATTTACAGTCAAACAGGGGAGACAGTCATTATGTAGAACCTCAAAAATGAAAAAATATTTAAAATTGTACTGTAATACTATGAAGGAAAATTATGGCCCACACTGGGAGCACAATCCAACAGGAGATAAAGGTAGGTTGGAAGACCAATTTAATCAGATGTAGTCCAGGAAGGTACATCTAAGAAAGTGACATTTATGTTGAGACATAAAAACTAAGTAGGGGGTTACCAGGTAAAGATTTGGGAAAAGAATATCCCAGGAAATAATATACTAATATAAAGACTGAGGGAAAAAAATCTGGGTATCCCCAAGGTTGAAAGAAAACAAGTTTGGCATAAATAGAGAACATAAGATGAGGCTGGAGAATTCAGCATGGGTCAAACCATGCAATGGCCATTTAGATTATATCAATGATTTTGCATTTGGGAGAAGAAGGTTTCAAGAATAATTGAATTCTGGTATGTTCCACTGGTGGTCCTTGTTACTGAGTTGTAGAGTGCTGGAAGAAGACTGTTTGGAAAGGAGGAGAGATAATGAGTTTGATTTTGGATAGTACAACTTTAAATGCATGTCAAGTAGGTGATGGATATATTATTTTGAAGTTCAGAAGAGAAATCTAGAAATACAGATCTATAGTTGTTGGCATATACATGGTTATTGAAGATATGGGGGATGGTTGAGTTCATCTGGAGGAGAAAGTACAGAGTCAGAATATGAGAGGGTTTAGGGTAAAACTTAGATGGGTCCAATATTTTAATACTGAGTAGAGGTAAGAGGGCCAAAGAGGCGGGAGGAGAGCCAGGAGAATGCTGATCCCAGGAACTAAAGAAAGATCAGGTTTCAAAAATGTAATAAAAAATAGGGTGGCTGGGTTATGAACATTGGGGAGGATATGTGCTATGGTGAGTGCTGTGAATTGTGTAAGACTGATGATTTACAGACCTGTAACTCTGAAACAAATAATACCTTGTATGTTGATTTAAAATTTTAAAATAAATAAATAAATAAATAATGTAATAATAAAAAACTGTATAGTATTATGCATGGAAATAAAGAATATGAGAACCATCTAGTGACACTTGCATTTAGCATCAAGGTCATTGATAACCTTGGTGAGAGTTGTTTAGTGACAAAATGGTAGCACTAATCTGTTTATATTGAGTTTGAGAGTGAATAGGAAGTGAGACAATGGAAAAAGTGAGACTAGAGAATCCTTTCAGAAGTGTGGTTGTAAGGAGAGAAAATAGATTAAGTGGTAGCCAGAGGAATGTGTGGGATCCGGGAAATTTTTAAATGGAAGAAACTTATGACTGGTGATGGGAAAGTATCATGTATCAATTCCATTTTTCAGGATCTAAGGACCAGCAATAGTCAAGGTCAGGCCATAGATAGAGTGTTTAGGCTCACTGCCAACAAAAGCTGATTCCCTTGGGGTGTCCTGATCAGACCCAAGTACACTGCTCTCTTTTAAATAAGCTATACTTTAGTTTCTCTGATGGCCCCTTGAAGAATTTTGTTGTTTTGTTGTTGTTGTTGTTGTTTTCTATAACATTTACAGGCTAAGGCTCTGTTTTTCACTTGGATGTTATCTTGAAGCTGTGTTTAGTTTTGCTCAACATTGTTCATGCTCTACCTGAGTAACTTTTCTATTTTTAAAAAAGACTTTTTTATTTATTTTATTTATTTGACACAGAGAGAGTAAGCGAGAATGAAAGACAAAGCAAGCACAAGCAGGGGGAACTGCAGGCAGGGGAGAAACGGGCTCCCTGCTGAGCAAGGAGACCAATGTGGGGTTCCATGGGTTTGATCCCAGGATCCTGGGATCATGACCTGAGCCGAAGACAGATGCTTAACCGACTGAGCCATCAAGGCACCCCTGAGTAACTTTTCTAAAACACACATCTAATCATGTTGCTGTCCTGCTTAACATATTTCAACTATTCCCCCATGAACTTTAAGATAATGTCCCAGACCCCTCAGAATAACAAGCAAGGCCTTTTTTTTTTCATTTGAGTAAAACTGACACAGGATGTTACATTCGTTTCAGGTGTACAGCATAGTGATTCAACAAGTTCATACATTATTTTATGCTCACCACAAGTATAACTACCATCTGTCACCCTACAATGCTATTACAATATCCTTGACTAGATTCCCTATGCTGTGCCTTTCATTCCTATGACTCATTCATTCCGTAACTGGAAGAAGCAATGCCTTTTCTGATTTGCCCCTGTATAACTATTTTTCAAGTCTCATCTATATTCAAATGCACATTTGTATCCTACACTCCATTTAAACCCAACTACTAATAGTTCCTTGAACTAGCTGAGCTCTCCTTTAACCCCCTCTGCCTTTTCTCATACTGTTTACCTTACCTAGCTAGAATGCTTTCAGATGAGGCGCTCAACAAAAAGTTATTAAATAAATGTAAGTGTATGGATGAATGAATGCATGTATGCATTTACTTCAGTTTCATTGGCCATTTTTGGGCTACATGGCTGTACATGGTAATGAGTGAGGTATTTATGTGGAGTAGTTGGAGGATACTTATGTGATAAGATTTTGGGAAACCATTGAGATCCTCATTGCATTAAACCATCACTCCTTTTAGCATATCCCTGGACCTTATCCCATCAGAGTTTTATTTCCCTGAACAAGGGCTGGGTGTTACTGGAAGTCTCTGAAGGAGGGAGGAGTGCTAAAAAGGGGAAAGGGGCCAGACAGAGAAATTGGAAGTGGGAGGTCGCTGTTGGGAAATAGCTAACAGTACCACTTTGCCCAGAAGTGATGTTGTGATGGCACTGAAGCAAAAACAAGCCAATCTGAGATATAACCAAGTGCAAGGAAAAATTGATTTAGAGCCTAAAACATACTTGAAGCAATTTTATTCATCGTGTTGTTGAACTAAAAAGCATATCAAATTCACTTATACTACCCATCCCAGACGCCCAAGGTAGAGAACTCAGTGGAATGCAGTGGGAATTCAGGTCATTTCCGGAGATAGATCATTTCCAATAGAGCCTTTGGGTTAGAGAAAGAGGGGGTAGGTAGGCTAAGATCCCTTAGCAGAGCCAAATCAATGAGAAAAATTGCCCTCCAAATTCCAGGATTTTCACAGTCCCTGTGGAGGGATAGGAAAGGCCTTGGTTACAGAAATCACAAACATGGTGAATAGGTCAAGATACCTCATCTGGCAACTTCAGACTTACCCATAAGAAGATCAAGCCCACCCAATCTTCTGGGCTTTTCTGGGATGGCTAGGAATGGTTTTTCTGGGAGTTTAATATCTCAGTTCAAAAGATTTCTACTCTTCACGAGGTCCTAGACTATAACAGGAAGTAGGAAGTAAGAAAATCATGCTCCATTGTACTTTCCCTTTATATTATGCTTTCGGTCAACTATCAAGCATAACTTTCTTCCATAGGTCAATTTTATTAACACTTTGAAGAAACAGAAAATTGGAGAATTGGATAGGAGACAAAGCTAGGGAAAACATAGGATCAATGAGTAATATTGGGCTTGCTTAAAGGTGCCATAGAAGTATCAAAGCATAGTAGAAGGAACACAAGACTTAGACTCACTTTGTTCAAATTCCACCTTTGCCAGTTTATTAGGTGTGTGACTTTGGAAAAGTCCCTCATTGAGTCTCAATTTCCCCACCTATAAAATGAAGTTAGTAGTGCCAACATCATCTATATGTGGATTGAATGCCTAGAACCTAAGAAGTAGTCAATAAATGCTAATTAATTTCCCCTATTTGTGGGAAACACCTGAATGGTAGATGAATCTTAAGAGACAAGGATTTTGAAATCCCAGGGTCTGAGTTGAGCAGAAAGAGCCTAGTTAAGTGCTCAGATCCTATAGATGGGGTATGTAGAGAGGAGGGTCATTGGATGGATGAGGTACAACTGTAGCTGTGGATTATCTGAGTACTTTCTTTATAAGTAAGCTGAGATTGAGGGTAATTGAAGAAGGATGGTGATACCATAAAATCTGGACATCTTACCCTGTCTGGCTCAGCTTTACTTGTGTTGTCTTACATAAGCCACTCTGTTTCCCCAATTCTAATCACTTTCCGTTCTCTCCTACCCTGATTCCTACCATCAAATAAATATGTAATACAGGGTAATTACTATTTTAAAACTATGAAGCTGTGGATGCTTTGTGGAAAAAATTAAAGGAGGATAAAAATTGAGATAGAGTGGGAGAGAGGGCAGGGCCAGGCAGGTGTCATCATCAGCAAAAGGAGGATGTCTAGAAAGATGTTCTTAAGATGTTTTGTACAAGAAGGGGTAACTTGTGGAATTTAAGGCCAAGATTTATAATTTTCTCTTTGTCAAGAGGAGAATTGGGTTTGGAGAGCCTTGCTTTGCATCACCTAATACAAAGGTTGAGAACATGAACTTATATTGTATAACACGGACATTTTTACAGAATTGATAAGGGTTTTGTGGTATGAATAGAGCTGGGGAAGACTAGAAAATAGTATTTGCCATGTTATCATTTGGGTGATTTTTATATTAATCACTTGTGTAAGGAATTCTACAAGTAGCCATTTTAAACGTGCTAGTCTCTCAACCTTTCTACTTCCTGGAGATATAGTTCTATTTATTTCCCTCCTTTCACCATTAAATGGCTTCATAATTCATAATTGTATACTGACTTCTACTCCTGCTATTCAACATATACTATTATCTGAGATGTTTCAACACACTCTGTGTCGTCTAAATATCTGTTCTCCTCTTTTGGGATTTTCTAACATTGTTGATTTCTTCCTCTTTGAAACTTTCCCCCCCATGGCTCTCATGTGCCAGCACATGTCAGGTTCTCTTATTACCTTTCTGACAGCTCTTTCTTTGCCTTTTAAGGCTCCATTTTTCCACTGGCCCACTCAGAGCAGGTTTTCGTCATGATTCTCTTTTTTCTCTTTCTGCAGACTCTTTCTTTGCCACCACATTTCCACAACATTAACTATCCTCTCTGAGTGATTTTGTTCTCTTCATCTCAATCTCAGCCTCTAGTTAGTATTTCTTTTTTTTTATTTTATTTTTTATAAACATATAATATTTTTTTATCCCCAGGGGTACAGGTCTGTGAATCACCAGGTTTACACACTTCACAGCACTCACCATAGCACATACCCTCCCCAATGTCCATAACCCCACCCCCCCCCTCCCAACCCCCTCCCCCCATCAACCCTCAGTTTGTTTTGTGAGATTAAGAGTCACTTACGGTTTGTCTCCCTCCCAATCCCATCTTGTTTCATTTACTCTTATCCTACCCCCTTAACCCCCCATGTTGCATCTCCACTTCCTCATATCAGGGAGATCATATGATAGTTGTCTTTCTCCGATTGACTTCTTTCACTAAGCATGATACCCTCTAGTTCCATCCACGTCGTCACAAATGGCAAGATTTCATTTCTTTTGATGGCTGCATAGTATTCCATTGTGTATATATACCACATCTTCTTTATCCATTCATCTGTTGATGGACGTCTAGGTTCTTTCCATAGTTTGGCTATTGTAGACATTGCTGCTATAAACATTCAGGTGCACGGGCCCCTTCGGATCACTACGTTTGTATCTTTAGGGTAAATACCCAGCAGTGCAATTGCTGGGTCATAGGGTAGTTCTATTTTCAACATTTTGAGGAACCTCCATGCTGTTTTCCAGAGTGGTTGCACCAGCTTGCATTCCCACCAACAGTGTAGGAGGGTTCCCCTTTCTCCGCATCCTCGCCAGCATCTGTCATTTCCTGACATGTGAATTTTAAGATTTTATTTATTTATTTGTCAGAGAGAGAGAGAGGAAGAGAGAGCAAGCACAGGCAGACAGAATGGCAGGCAGAGGCAGAGGGAGAAGCAGGCTCCCTGATGAGCAAGGAGCCCGATGCGGGACTCGATCCCAGGACACTGGGATCATGACCCGAGCCGAAGGCAGCTGCTCAACCAACTGAGCCACCCAGGCGTCCCTGACATGTGAATTTTAGCCATTCTGACTGGTGTGAGGTGATATCTCATTGTGGTTTTGATTTGTATTTCCCTGATGCCGAGTGATATGGAGCACTTTTTCATGTGTCTGTTGGCCATCTGGATGTCTTCTTTACAGAAATGTCTGTGCATGTTTTCTGCCCATTTCTTGATTGGATTATTTGTTCTTTGGGTGTTGAGTTTGCTAAGTTCTTTATAGATTTTGGACACTAGCCCTTTATCTGATATGTCATTTGCAAATATCTTCTCCCATTCTGTCAGTTGTCTTTTGGTTTTGTTAACTGTTTCCTTTGCTGTGCAAAAGCTTTTGATCTTGATAAAATCCCAATAGTTCATTTTTGCCCTTGCTTCCCTTACCTTTGGCGATGTTCCTAGGAAGATATTGCTGCGGCTGAGGTCGAAGAGGTTCCTGCCTGTGTTCTCCTCAAGGATTTTTGATGGATTCCTTTCTCACATTGAGGTCCTTCATCCATTTTGAGTCTATTTTCTTGTGTGGTGTAAGGAAATGGTCCAATTTCATTTTTCTGCATGTGGCTGTCCAATTTTCCCAACACCGTTTATTGAAGAGGCTGTCTTTTTTCCATTGGACATTCTTTCCTGCTTTGTCGAAGATTAGTTGACCATAGAGTTGAGGGTCTATTTCTGGACTCTCTATTCTGTTCCATTGATCTATGTGTCTGTTTTTGTGCCAGTACCATGCTGTCTTGATGATGACAGCTTTGTAATAGAGCTTGAAGTCCAGAATTGTGATGCCACCAACTTTGGCTTTCTTTTTCAACATTCCTCTAGCTATTCGAGGTCTTTTCTGGTTCCATATAAATTTTATGATTATTTGTTCCATTTCTTTGAAAAAAATGGATGGTACTTTGATAGGAATTGCATTAAATGTGTAGATTGCTTTAGGTAGCATAGACATTGTCACAATATTTATTCTTCCAATCCAGGAGCGTGGAACATTTTTCCATTTCTTTGTGTCTTCCTCAATTTCTTTCATGAGTACTGTATAGTTTTCTGAGTATAGATTCTTAGCCTCTTTGGTTAGGTTTATTCCTAGGTATCTTACAGTTTTGGGTGCAACTGTAAATGGGATTGACTCCTTAATTTCTCTTTCTTCTGTCTTGTTGTTGGTGTAGAGAAACGCAACTGATTTCTGGGCATTGATTTTATATCCTGACACTACTGAATTCCTGTACAAGTTCTAGCAGTTTTGGAGTGGAGTCTTTTGGGTTTTCCACATATAGTATCATATCATCTGCCAAGAGTGATAGTTTGACTTTTTCTTTGCCGATATGGATGCCTTTAATTTCCGTTTGTTGTCTGATTGCTGAGGCTAGGACTTCTAGTACTATGTTGAATAGCAGTGGTGATAATGGACATCCCTGCCGTGTTCCTGACCTTAGCGGAAAAGCTTTCAGTTTTTCTCCATTGAGAATGATATTTGCGGTGGGTTTTTCATAGATGACTTTGATAATATTGAGGTATGTGCCCTTTATCCCTACGCTTTGAAGAGTTTTGATGAGGAAGGGATGCTGTACTTTGTCAAATGCTTTTTCAGCATCTATGGAGAGTATCATATGGTTCTTGTTCTTTCTTTTATTAATGTGTTGTATCACATTGATTGATTTGCGGATGTTGAACCAACCTTGCAGCCCTGGAATAAATCCCACTTGGTCGTGGTGACTAATCCTTTTAATGTACTGTTGAATCCTATTGGCTAGTATTTTGGTGAGAGTTTTTGCATCTGTGTTCATCAAGGATATTGGTCTGTAGTTCTCTTTTTTGATGGGATCCTTGTCTGGTTTTGGGATCAAGGTGATGCTGGCCTCATAAAATGAGTTTGGAAGTTTTCCTTCCATTTCTATTTTTTGGAACAGTTTCAGGAGAATGGGAATTAGTTCTTCTTTAAATGTTTGGTAGAATTCCTGGAGGAAGCCATCTGGCCCTGGGCTTTTGTTTGTTTGGAGATTTTTGATGACTGTTTCAATCTCCTTACTGGTTATGGGTCTGTTCAGGCTTTCTATTTCTTCCTGGTTCAGTTGTGGTAGTTTATATGTCTCTAGGAATGCATCCATTTCTTCCAGATTGTCAAATTTGTAGGCGTAGAGTTGCTCATAGTATGTTCTTATAATTGTCTGTATTTCTTGGGTGTTAGTTGTGATCTCTCCTCTTTCATTCATGATTTTATTGATTTGGGTCCTTTCTCTTTTCTTTTTGATAAGTCTGGCCAGGGGTTTATCGATCTTATTAATTCTTTCAAAGAACCAGCTCCTAGTTTCGTTGATTTGTTCTATTGTTTTTTTGGTTTCTATTTCATTGATTTCTGCTCTGATCTTTATGATTTCTCTTCTCCTGCTGGGTTTAGGGTTTCTTTCTTGTTCTTTCTCTAGCTCTTTTAGGTGTAGGGTTAGGTTGTGTAACTGAGACCTTTCTTGTTTCTTGAGAAAGGTTTGTACTGCTATATATTTTCCTCTCAGGACTGCCTTTGTTGTGTCCCACAGATTTTGAACCATTGTGTTTTCATTATCATTTGTTTCCATGAATTTTTTCAATTCTTCTTTAATTTCCTGGTTGACCCATTCATTCTTTAGAAGGATGCTGTTTAGTCTCCATGTATTTGGGTTCTTTCGAAATGTCCTCTTGTGATTGAGTTCTAGCTTCAGAGCATTGTGGTCTGAAAATATGCAGGGAATGATTCCAATCTTTTGATAACAGTTGAGACCTGATTTAGGACCGAGAATGTGATCTATTCTGGAGAATGTTCCAAGTGCACTAGAGAAGAATGTGTATTCTGTTGCTTTGGGATGAAATGTTCTGAATATATCTGTGATGTCCATCTGGTCCAGTGTGTCATTTAAGGCCTTTATTTCCTTGTTGATCTTTTGCTTGGATGTTCTGTCCATTTCAGTGAGGGGAGTGTTAAAGTCCCCTACTATTATTGTATTATTGTCGATGTGTTTCTTTGATTTTGTTATTAATTGGTTTATATAGTTGGCTGCTCCCACGTTAGGGGCATAGATATTTAAAATTGTTAGATCTTCTTGTTGGACAGTTCCTTTGAGTATGATATAGTGTCCTTCCTCATCTCTTATTATAGTCTTTGGCTTAAAATCTAATTGATCTGATATAAGGATTGCCACTCCTGCTTTTTTCTGATGTCCATTAGCATGGTAAATTCTTTTCCACCCCCTCACTTTAAATCTGGAGGTGTCTTCAGGTTTAAGATGAGTTTCTTGTAGGCAACATATAGATGGGTTTTGTTTTTTTATCCATTCTGATACCCTTTGTCTTTTGATTGGGGCATTTAGCCAATTAACATTCAGGGTAAGTTTTGAGAGAGATGAATTTAGTGCCATTGTATTGCCTGTAAGGTGACTGTTACTGTATATTGTCTCTGTTCCTTTCTGATCTACTACTTTTAGGGTCTCTCTTTGCTTAGAGGACCCCTTTCAATATTTCCTGTAGAGCTGGTTTGGTGTTTGAAAATTCTTTCAGTTTTTGTTTGTCCTGGAAGCTTTTAATCTCTCCTTCTATTTTCAATGATAGCCTAGCTGGATATAGTATTCTTGGCTGCATGTTTTTCTTGTTTAGTACTTTGAATATATCATGCCAGCTCTTTCTGGCCTGCCAGGTCTCTGTGGATAAGTCTGCTGACAATCTAATATTTTTACCATTGTATGTTACAGACTTCTTTTCCCGGGCTGCTTTCAGGATCTTCTCTTTGTCACTAAGACTTGTAAATTTTACTATTAGGTGACGGGGTGTGGACCTATTCTTATTGATTTTGAGGGGGGTTCTCTGAACCTCCTGGATTTTGATGCTTGTTCCCTTTGCCATATTGGGGAAATTCTCTCCAATAATTCTCTCCAATATACCTTCTGCTCCCCTCTCTGTTTCCTCTTCTTCTGGAATCCCAATTATTCTAATGTTGTTTCGTCTTATGGTGTCACTTATCTCTCGAATTCTCCCCTCGTGGTCCAGTAGCTGTTTGTCCCTCTTTTGCTCAGCTTCTTTATTCTCTGTCATTTGGTCTTCTATATCGCTAATTCTTTCTTCTGCCTCATTTATCCTAGCAGTGAGAGCCTCCATTTTTGATTGCACCTCATTAATAGCTTTTTTGATTTCAACTTGGTTAGATTTTAGTTCTTTTATTTCTCCAGAAAGGGCTTTTATATCTCCCGAGAGGGTTTCTCTAATATCTTCCATGCCTTTTTCGAGCCTGGCTAGAACCTTGAGAATCATCATTCTGAACTCTAGATCTGACATATTACCAATGTCTGTATTGATTAGGTCCCTAGCCTTTGGTACTGCCTCTTGTTCTTTTTATTGTGGTGACTTTTCCGCCTTGTCATTTTGTCCAGATAAGAGTATATGAACGAGCAACTAAAATACTAAAAGGGTGGCAACAACCCCTGGAAAATATGCTTTAGCCAAATCAGAAGAGATCCCAAATCGTGAGGCGGGGAGAAAGGGGATAAAAAGAGGTTCAGAAAGAAAAAAAAGAAAGAAACAATTAAAAAAAGAAAACCAATAAAGAAAAAATATAAAAAGGAAA
>NW_019154107.1:30196748-30197438 GCF_002288905.1 Enhydra lutris kenyoni | reverse complement strand
TTAGCAGAAGAAGAGAAAAAAAATTGAAAAAGAAAAAAAAATTAAATTAACTGCAAGGCTAAAGAATCATGGGGAGAAAGCCATGAGTTCCGTGCTTTGCTTTCTCCTCCTCTGGAATTCCGCTGCTCTCCTTGGTATTGAAACCGCACTCCTTGGTAGGTGAACTTGGTCCTGGCTGGGTTTCTTGTTGATCTTCTGGGGGAGGGGCCTGTTGTAGTGATTCTCAAGTGTCTTTGCCCCAGGCGGAGTTGCACTGCCCTTACCCGGGGCCGGTCTGAGTAATCCGCTCGGGTTTGCTTTCGGGAGCTTTTGTTCCCTGAGCACTTTCCGTAGAGTTCCGGAGGATGGGAATGAAGATGGCAGCCTCCCAGTCTCCGGCCCAGAAGAGCCAAGAGCCCGGGGTCCCATTCCTCAGTGCGCCCTCAGAGAACAGCACCCAATTACTCCCGTCACCCTGCCTCCGGCCGCGCTCTGAGCTGACCGAGTCTGCGACCGGTTCAAGGTAACCCTGAGCTTAGAGCTCACTCCTAGGCTCTGTGTCTGTAGCTGGCTTCCCTGTTCTAATACCTGTAAGCTCTGCGACACTCAGACACCCCCGATCCTTCTGTGACCCTGCGGGACCTGAGGCCACGCTGACCCCACATGGGCTTCACCCCGGTTAAGCCTCTGGAGCGATGTCCCTCAGCGGAA
>NW_019154107.1:30184207-30196648 GCF_002288905.1 Enhydra lutris kenyoni | reverse complement strand
TCCTACCTTTCAGAAAGTGGTTGATTTTCTGTTTCTAGAATTGCTGTTCTTCTTCTCTTCGATCTCCCATTGGATTTGTAGGTGTTTGCAATCTTTAGATAAGCTATCTAGCTGATCTCCCGCTACCTGAAGTAGTCTCAGCCTGCTACTTCTCTGCCATCTTGACTCCTCCTCCTCTAGTTAGTATTTCTAATTGCTATCTGGACATCTCTACCTGGATTTCCTACTGTCACCTGTTACTCTTATCCTAACAACACATATCTGCTTTCCCAAGACAGTTCTCCATCATGTACTCCCTTCTATTATTGCCACTACCTCTTTCTCTGCCAAAAACCAAGTCATTTTTGACTTGTCTTTCTCCTTCAGCCTTCATATTTGGTCCCCATATCCTATTAATTCTACCTTTCAGAAGTGCCTTAAATATGTTCTGTCTTTGCCATTCCCATTGACATCACACCAAGTCTGGTTCTCATTACCTCTCTGCTGAACAATTACA
This sequence comes from Enhydra lutris kenyoni, assembly GCF_002288905.1. NCBI lineage: Eukaryota > Metazoa > Chordata > Mammalia > Carnivora > Mustelidae > Enhydra > Enhydra lutris. The sequence continues at coordinate 30,196,152 of NW_019154107.1, read as the reverse complement.
ATAACCTCTTTATACATTTCATTATTGCTACAATAGTTTGTTTCTTCAACAAACATATATGGAGTCAATTAACAGCATGCTGGGCACTGGGTATTCAACAGTGTATCTGATTTCAAGGAACATGCAGTCCAGTAGGAAAAACAGACAACTAAAAAGGAAATAACCTTAACAGAGATAAGTGTCAAAAAAATATAAATACAGGAAACTGTGGGACACAGAAGGGTAACCCCTAACTGAGAATGTAGGGTTAAGGAAAGCCTCACAGAGAAAATGGACTGATAAGTATAGGAGTTTATCTAGCACAGGAGAATTAATACAATATCCCAAGCAGAGGGATAAGCATGAGCAAACGCATGGGAGAAAGAGAGAGTACACTTTTGGGAAATGCGAGTTATTAAAAATGAGTAAATAGAGTGCAGCAAGATAGGTGGGGTAGGAGGCTACATTAATTGACAGGGGTTAGATTATGAGAAGTCTGGTATCCCAGCTCAGGAGTTTAAAGAGCTTGGCAAACTATGAAAAATATTTTAATCAAGAGAGGAAATGTAACTGATTTGTACTTGAAGAAGTTTGCCTTGGCAGTAGCGTGGAGACAGAATTGGACAAGGCAATTCCAATGAAAATCCTAGTAATAACTTTGAGAGTCCAAAATATACACTTGGAAAAGTAAATGGCAAAATAATTAAGACAACTATACAAAAGGCCAATTAATGGGTATCAAGGAAGGCAGGCACTGGTAAAATAACTACATAGTTAAACCCTTTGTGATGCTTAACTTTGTGTCAATTTGACTGGCCTATGAGGTGCCTAGATATTTGGTCAAACATTTTTTTGGGTGTGTTTGTGGAGATAATCCTAGATAAGACTAAGATTTGAATTGGTAGGCTGAGTAAAGCAAATTGCCATCTCTAATGTGGGTGGGCCCTATCCAATTCACCAATTCACTGAAGGCCTGACCCTCCTGTGAAAAAGAAGCTCCTCCTGCCTGACATGGGTCTTTTCCTGCTTTTGGATTTGAACTGAAAAATCAACTCCTTTGGGGTCTTGAGCCTGCTGGCTCTCAGATTGGTATTTACACCATTAGTTACCCTGTTTCTCAGACTAGGATTGGAACTACGTTGTCAGCTCTCCAGGGTCTCAACTTGCCTACTAGAGATCTTGGGAATTCTTAGCCTTCATAATTAAGTGAGCTAATTCCTTATATTGGGAGATTTTATATATATCTTCTGTTGGTTCTGTTTCTCTGGAGAACCCCCTCATTAATATTGATTTTTGTACTTAGAAGGAGGGTACTGATGCAATAAATACCTGAAAATGTGGAGGTGGCTTTGGAATTAAGTAACGGATAAAAACTGGAAGAGTTTTGAGGTACATATAGAAATTTGCACATTGAAGGCAAGTCTGGTGAGATCTCAGACAGAAATGAAGAACAGGTAATTATTGGAAACAGGAGGGAAGGTGATCCTTGTGAGAAAGTGGCAGTGAACTTGGCTGAATTGTGTTCTACAGTTTTGTGGAAGATAGAACTTGAGGGTGATAAAATTGGTTATTAGCAGAGAAGATTTCTAAGCAAAGTATTGGAGATGTAGGTTTGGTCATCCTTACTTTTTAATCGTAAAATGTGAGAGAAGAGAGATGAATTTAAGAAGGAATTATTAGCAAAAAGGAACCAGAACTTGGATATTTGGAGGGTTCTTAAGCTATCTCATTGTCAGTATTCTATATTCTCAGTATATTCTATTTATTCTATTTTTAAAAATCAGGAAGCTTGTCCTGAAGAGAACACTGAGGGTGTGGCTGAACAATCATCTGATAAGGAGTTCATGGGTGTGACTCATAAACTGATTAGCCGTCTCAGTTGAAGCTGAAATAGAGATGGCATTACACCAACAGAAGTACTGACAGCTGGGACTAAAAAGGGCAGAAAAAAAAAAAAGACAAAATGAAGGAAGGCTATCATACTTGTTAAATTCCACAGGACTGGGCTTTAGAGCTCTTTGATTATGAACATGCACTATTCTTCAAGAAAAGGGAAGAATGACCCCTTGGGGCTTCTGAGTCACTCGGTCGCTTAAGCACCCAACTCTTGATTTAGGCTCAAGTCCCAATCTCAGGGTTGTGAGATTGAGTCCTGGTAGGGCTCCGTGCTCAGCACAGAGTCTGCTTGGGATTCTCTGTCTCCCTCTCCTTCTGCCCCCCAACTCCAAATACCTAAATTAATTAAATCTTAAAAAAAAGAATGTGTAATTCAGAGATGATCAGGTCTGTTTCCTTATTTTCAAAGACTGGGACTGCCCTTCAGTTATTTGACAAGCCAGATGGCCTTTGACAACCGTGGGGGACAGAGCTGCCTAGGGTCTTGGGTGGTGGGACTACCATCCCTGTGTATCTGGAAGATGGATCATTCAACCAAAGAGAATTATAAGCAGAATCAGACCTATAAATACAGAGAATAAACTGATGGTTACCAGGGGTGGGGATGGGGAATTGGTAAAATGGATAAAGAGGAGTGGAAGGTACAGGCTTCCAGTTATAGAATGAATAAGTCATGTGGATAAAAGGTACAGAATAGAAAATGTGGTCAATGATATTGTAATGGTGTTGTATGGTGACAGATGGTAACTGCGCTTATGGGGAGCATAGCATGAGATATAGAGGTATTGAATCACTGTTATATATCTGAAACTAATGTAACATAGCGTATCAACCATATTCACATAAAGAAAAAAATCGGGGTGCCTGGGTGGCTCAGTGGGTTAGGCCTCTGCCTTTGGCTCAGGTCATGGTCTCAGGGTCCTGGGATCGAGCCCCTCATCGGGCTCTCTGCTCAGCAGGGAGCCTGCTTCCTCCACTCTCTCTGCCTGCCTCTCTGCCTACTTGTGATCTATCTCTCTCTCTGTCAAATAAATAAATAAAATCTTTTTAAAACATCACATTTTAACATCTAATGGAATTTACCTTGCTAGGTCTTGGGTTTGTTTGGGACCCTTTGCTTCTTCCTTCATTCCTATTTTTTTTTTCTTTTCAGTTGGGAATGCCTATCTTATGCCTATCCTACATTTCAGAAGCACATAACTTGGTCTGATTTCACAGGTTCTCAACTGGGGAGGAATTTTGCCTCAGGACGAATCATACCTTGAGACTTATCCACACCTGATTTAGATGATATTTAGATGAGACTTCGGACTTAGACTTTAGAGTAATGCTGAAATGAGGGCTGTTATGATGGAATTAATGTATTTTGCACGCAATAAGGACATGAATTTTGGGGGACAGGAACAAAATGTTATGGACTGAATTTTGTCCCCCTAAAGTTAAGGCTAAACAAGGTCATAAATGTGGAGCCCTGATCCAACAGAACTAGTGTTCTTAGAAAAGAGGAAGAATCACCAGAGATTTCTCTCTTTGTCCACTATATGAGAGCACAGCAAGAAAGCAGCTCTCTGCAAGTTAGGAGAGCTCTCACCAGAAGCTGAACTCTGCCAGAACCTTGACCTTTACACTTCCAGGGTCCAGAACTGTGGGAAAATAAATTTATGTTGCATAAGTCATCCTGTTTGGTATTTTGTCATCGCAGACTGAGAAGACTAAGACACCCCAGACTCTGATCACTGCATTGCTTGAGTTCAATTTCCAGCTTTACCACTTACTAACAGGGTGAACTTGAATAACTGACTTTGCATTCCTGTGCCTCAGTTTCCTCACCTTTAACATATAGTGTCATGTTTCTGTACAGTTTTCATAATTATCTCTTGAAATTTGCAAAGCCTTTACCATGTTGTTATGTTTTAGGTGTTTCTGTGGTCTTGCTATTATAAAAATATTTTACATGTAGCTTTTCTTTCTCTCTCTTTTTTTTAAAGATTTTATTTATTTATTTGACAGACAGAGATCACAAGTAGGCAGAGAGGCAGGCAGAGAGAGAGGAGGAAGCAGGCTCTCCGCTGAGCAGAGAGCCCGATGTGGGGCTTGATCCCAGGACCCTGGGATCATGACCTGAGCCGAAGGCAGAGGCTTAACCCACTGAGCCACCCAGGCGCCCGCTTTTCTTTCTCTTGAATTATTCTCTTAGGATTGACTCTCAGGAATGGAATTACTAGGTCAAAGAATATAACTATTTTAGGAAACTAAATTGGCAGGGAAGAAGTAAAACTGTCACTATTTATGATATTATAAATAGAAAACCCTAAAGATTTCACTAAAAAACTATTAGAACTGATAAACGAATTCAGCATAATTATAGAATGCAAAATTAATATACAGAAATCTGTTGTATTTCTATAGACCAATAATGAGGTAGCAAAAAAAGAAATTAGGAAAACAATTTCATTTATAATTGCACCACAAATTATAAAATATCTAGGAATAAACTTAACCGAGGCTATGAAAGACCTATATTCCAAAAACTATAAAACACTAATGAAAGAAATTGAAGATGACACAAATGGAAATATATTCCATGCTCATGTACTGGAAGAACAAATATTGTTAAAATGCCCATATAGCCTAAAGCAACCTACAGATTTAATGCAATCCCTGTCAAAATACCAATAGCATTTTTATAGAACTAGAACAAATAATACTAAAATTTGTATGTAACCAAAATAGGCCCCAAATAGCCAAAGCAATCTTGATAAAGAAGAACAAAGCTGGAAGTATCACAATTCCAAGATTTCAAAATATACTACCAAGCTGTATTAATCAAAACAAAAGGTACCCAAACAAAAACCGAAACATAGATCAATAGGACAGAAAAGAGATCTCAGAAATAAACCCATGCTTATATGGTCAATTAATCTACAAAAAAGGAGGCAAGAATTTACAATGGGGAAAAGATAGTTTCTTTAACAAATGGTGCTGAGAAAACTGGACAGTTACATGCAAAAGAATGATACTGGACCACTTTCTTACACCATACACAAAAATAAACTCAAAATGGATTAAAACCTAAATGTGAGACCTGAAACTATAAAATTAGAAGAGCAATTGCTAGGTTGTAGGTTAGTTCTATTTTTAACTTCTTGAGGAAACTCCATACTCTTTTCCAGAGTGGCTGCACCAGTTTGCATTCACACTAACTCTCTCCTTATCCTCACCTACATCTGTTGTTTACTGAGTTGTTAATTTTAGCCAGTCTGACTATGTGATGTGGTATCTCATTGTAGTTTTCATTTGCATTTCCCTGATGCTGAGGGATGCTGAGCCTCTTTCCCTGTCTGTTAGCCATATGGCTGTCTTCTTTGGAAAAATGTCTTCTGCCATTTTCTTAACTGTACTATTTGGTTTTTAGGTGTTGAGTTTGATAAGTTCTTTATAGATTTTGGATACTAACCTTTTATCAGATATGTCATTTACAAATATCTTCTCCCATTCTGTAGGTTGCCTTTTAGTTTTGTGGATTGTTTTCTTTGCTGTGCAGAAGTTTTTTATCTTGATAAAGTTCCAATAGTTCATTTTTGCTTTTGTTTCCCTTGCCTCTAGACACGTGTCTAGTAAGAAGTTGCTATGGCTGAGGTCAAAGAAGTTGCTGCCTGTGTTCTTCTCTAGGATTTTAATAGTTTCCTGTCTCACATTTAGGTCTTTAATTCATTTTGAATTTATTTTAGTGTACAGTGTAAGAAAGTGGTCCAGTTTCATTCTTTTGCATGTTGCTCTCCAGTTTTCCCAACACCATTTGTTGAAGAGACTTTTTCCCATTGATATTCTCTTCTGTTTTGTCCAAGATTAGTTGACCATATAGTTGTGGGTCCATATCAGGGCTTTCTATTCTGTTCCATTGATCTATGTGTCTATTTTAGTGCCAGTCCCATACTGTCTCGATGGCTATAGTTTGTAATTTAGCTTGAAGTCCAGAATTCTGATGCCTCCAGCTTTGCTTTTATTTTTCAGGATTGCTTTGGCTATTCAGGATCTTTTGTGGTTCCATGCAGATTTTAGGATTGTTTGTTCTAGCTCTTGAAAAATGCTGGTGATAGGGATTGCATTAAATGTGTAGATTGCTTTGGGTAGTATAGACATTTGAACAATGTTTGTTCTAACCCATGAGCATGGGATGTTTTTCCATTTCTTTGTGTCCTCTTCAATTTCTTTCACAAGTGTTCTATATATTTCAAAATACACATCTTCTACCTTTTTGGTTAGGTTTATTTCTAGGTATCTTATGGTTTTTGGTGCAATTGCAAATGGGACTGATTCCTTGATTTCTCTTACTACTGCTTCATTATTGGTGTGTAGAAATGCAAGAACTTTCTGTAGATTGATTTTGTATCCTGAAACTTTACTGAATTCATGTATTAGTGCTGGCAATTATTTGGTAGACTTTCAGGTTTTCTACATAGAGTATCATGTCTTCTGGGAAGACCAAAAGTTAGGTTGCTTCTTTGTTAATGTGGATGCCTTTTATTTCTTTTTGTTGTGTGATTGCTGAGGCTAGGACATCCAGCACTATGTGAAATAATAGTGGTGAGAGTGGAAATCCCTGTCCTTTTCCTGAAAAACTCTCAGTCTTTCCCCTTTGAGGATGGTATTTGCTGTGGGTCTTGCATATATGCCCTTTATGATGTTGAGGTATATTCCTTCTATCCCTATGCTACTGAAGGTTTTTACTGAGAAGAGATGCTGCTTTGTCAAATGCTTTTCTTGCATCTGTTGAGAATATCATATTCTTATCCTTTCATTAATGTGGTGTGTCACATTGATTTGTAGATATTGAAACACCCAGCAGCCCAAGAATAAATCCCACTTGATCGTGGTGACTAATTCTTTTAATGTACTGTTGGATTCACTTTGCTAGTATCTTGTTGAGAAGTTTTGCATTCATGTTCATCAGTGATATTAGCCTATAATTCTCCTTTTTATTGTGGTCTTTGTCTGGTTTTAAAATCAAAGTAATTGGTTTCATAGAATGAAGCCTTCATAGAATGGAAGGCCTTGTAGAATGGAAGTTTTCTTTCCATTTCTATTTTTTGGAACAATTTGAGAAGGTTAGGTATTCACTTTTCTTTAAATGTCTGGTAGAATTCCCCTGGGAAGCTATATGGACCTGAACTTTTCTTTGTTGGGAAATTTTTGATTACTGCTTCAATTTCCTTGGTGGTTATGGGTCTCTTCAGGTTTTCTATTTCTTTCTGTTTCAGTTTTGGTAGTTTGTATGTTTTTAGGAATTTATTCATTTCTTCCAGATTGTCCAATTTGTGAACAAATTATTTTTCATAGCATTTTTATATGTTATATCTTTTTTAAGATTTTATTTTATTTATTTCAGAGAGAGAGCAAGCAAGAGAGAGAGCAAGCAAGAGAGAGAGCATGAGCATGTAGAGGGGTGAAGGGAGAGAAAGAAGTAGATGCCTGACCAAGCAGAAAGCCCAATGCAGGGCTCAATCCCAGGACCCCAAGACCATGACCTGAGCTGAAGGCAGACACTTAACCGACTTTGTCACCCAGGCACTCCTTATTGTTTGTATTTCTGTGGTGGTGTTTGTGATTTTATTTATTTGGGTCCTTTCTCTTTTCTTCTTGATAAGTCTGTTTACTGGTTTATCAATTTTATTAATTCTTCCAAGGAACCAGCTCCTGGTATCATTGATCTGTTCTACTTTTCTGTTTATTTGTTTCTATATAATTTATTCTGCTCTAATCTTTATTAGATCCATTCTTCTGCTGGATTTAGGCTTTATTTGCTTTTCTTTTTCTGTCTCCTGTAGGTGTAAAGTTAGGTTGTATATTTGAGACTTTCCTTGCTTTTGGAGGTAGGCCTATATTACTATATACTTCCTTCTTAGGACTGCCTTTGATGTATCCCAAAGGTTCTGGACTATCCTATTTTCATTTTCATTTGCTTCCATTTTTTAAAAATTTCTTCTTTAATTTTTTGGTTAACCCATTCATTCCTAAGTAGGATGTTCTTTAACCTCCATTTATTTGTGGTATTTTCAATATTTTTCTTGTGCTTGACTTCAAGTTTTATAGCGTTGTGGTCGGAAAATATTCATGGTATGATCTCCATATTTTTGTACCTGTTAAGGGCTGATTTGTGACCCTGTATGTGATCTATTGTGGAGAATGTTCCAGGTGCATTCAAAAAGAACATATCTGCTGCTTTAGGATAAAATGTTCTAAATATACCTGTTAAGTCCATCTGGTCCAGTGTGTCATTCAAAGCCACTGTTTCCTTTTTGATTTTCTGCTTAGATGATCTTTCGATTGCAGCAAGTAGGGTGTTAAAGTCCCCTACTATTATTATATTATTATCAATGAGTTTCCTTAAGTTTCTTATTAATTTATTTATACAATTTGGGTGCTCCCAAGTTGGGCATATATTTATAATTATTAGATCTTCTTGATGGATAAACTCCTTCATTATGATATAGTGCCCTTCTTCATCCCTTGTTATAGTCTTTGATTTATAAATCTCATTTTTTTGTTATAAATATGGCTACTCTGGCTTTCTTTGACATCCATTAACATGACAGATGGTTCTCCATCCCCTCTCTTTCAATCTGCAGGTATCTTTAGGTCTGAAATTAGTCTCCTCTAGGCATCATATAGATGGACCTTGATTTCTTATCCATTCTGATACCCCATGTCTTTTTTTAAAAAAATCTTTATTTAAATTCAATTTAGTTAACATATCCTGTATTATTAGCTATAGAGATAGAATTTAGTGATTCCTTCATGAGTGTTCTGTAGTTCCTCGGGTACAGATCCTTTACCTCTTTGGTTAGGTTTATTCCCAGGTATCTTATGGTTCTTGGTGCTATAGTAAATGGAATCGATTCTCTAATTTCCCTTTCTGTATTTTTATTGTCAGTGTATAAGAAAGCAACTGATTTCTGTACATTGACTTGAATTGCTGTATGAATTCTAGTAGTTTGGGGCTGGAGTCTTTTGGGTTTTCCATATAAAGTATCATGTCATCTACGAAGAGAGAGAGTTTGACTTCTTTATTGCCAATTGCAAAGGAAACAAAAGTTTATCTTTGTTGTCTGATTGCTGTTGCTAGGACTTCTAATATTATGTTGAACAAGAGTGGTTATGTTGAACAAGAGTAGAAGACACAAAAAGATGGAAGACCATTCCATGCTCATTGATTGGAAGAATAAACATTGTTAAAATGTCTATACTGCCTAGAGCAATCTATAATTTTAATGCCATTCCAATCAAAATTCCACCGGCATTTTTCAGAGAGCTGGAGCAAACAATCCTAAAATTTGTATGGATTCAGAAGAGACCCCAAATTGCTAAGGAAATGTTGAAAAAGAAAAACAAAACTGGGGCCATCACGTTGCCTGATTTCAAGCTTTACTACAAGGCTGTGATCACCAAAAGAGCATGGTGCTGGCATAAAAACAGACACATAGACCAGTGGAACAGAATAGAGAGCCCAGATATGGACCCTCAACTCTATGGTAAAATAATCTTTGACAAAGCAGGAAAAAATATACAGTGAAAAAAGACACATTTATTGAAGAGATCAATAAATGGTGCTGGGAAAATTGGACAGCTATATTTAGAAGAATGAAACTCAGCCATTCTCTTACACCATACACAAAGATAAGCTCTAAATGGATAAAAAACCTCAATGTGAGGCAGGAATCCATCAGAATCCAAGAGGAGAACATAGGCAGTAACCTCTTCGATATCAGCCACAGCAACTTCTTAAAAGATTTGTCTCCAGGGGCACCTGGGTGGCTCAGTGGGTTAAGCCTCTGCCTTCAGCTCAGGTCATGATCTCAGGGTCCTGGGATCAAGCAAAGGAAACAAAAGTGAAAATGAATTTTTGAGACTCTATCAAGATCAAAAACTTCTGCACAGCAAAGGAAACAGTCAACAAAACAAAGAGGCAACCCACGGAATGCGAGAAGATATTCACAAATAATACACAGACAAAGGGTTAATATCCAAGATCTTTAAAAGAACTCCTCAAACTCAACACTCAAAAAACAGATAATCACATTAAAAAATGGGCAGAAGACATGAACAGACATTTCTCCAATGAAGACATACAAATGGCTATCAGGCACATGAAAAAATGTTCATCATCACTAGCCATCAGGGAAATTCAAATCAAAAGCACATTGATATACCACCTTACACCAGTTAGAATGGCCAAAATTAACAAGACAGGAAACAACATGTGTTGGAGAGGATATGGAGAAAGGGGAACCTTCTTCCACTGTTGGTGGAAATGCAAGTTGGTGCAGCCACTTCGGAAAACAGTGTGGAGATTCCTTAAGAAATTAAAAATAGAGTTTCCCTATGACCCTGCCATTGCACTACTGGGCATTTACACCAAAGATACAGATGTAGTGAAAAGAAGGGCCATCTGTACCCCAATGTTTATAGCAGCAATGGCCACGGTCGCCAAACTGTGGAAAGAACCAAGATTCCCTTCAATGGATGAATGGATAAGGAAGATATAGTCCATATACACTATGAAGTATTATAGTATTATATATTATATCATAAAGGATGAATACCCAACTTTTGTATCAACATGGACGGGACTGGAAGAGATTATGCTGAGTGAAATAAGTCAAGCAGAGAGAGTCAATTATCATATGGTTTCACTTATTTGTGGAGCATAAGAAATAATACGGAGGGCATGAGGAGATGGAGAGGAGAAGGGAGTTGGGGGAAATTGGAGGGAGAGATGAACAATGAGAGACTATGGACTCTGAAAAACAATCTGAGGGTTTTGAAGGGGCGGAGGGTGGGAAGTTGGGTGAGTCTGGTGGTGGGTATTATGGAGGGCACGTATTGCATGGAGCACTGCGTGGGGTGCATTAACAATGAATTCTGGTACACTGAAAAGAAATTTAAAATATTTAAAAATATTAAAAAAAAGAATTTAGTGATTCACTAGTTGCATGTAAGACCCTCTGATCATTGCATCCACCTTAATGCCATCACCTAGTTACCCCTTACCCCCACCTACCTACCCTCCAGCAACTCTCAGGTTTTTTCCTAGAGTTAAGAGTCCCTTATGGTTTGCCTTCCTCTCTTTTTTCATCTTATTTTATTTTTCTTTCTCTTCCCCATGTTCATCTGTTTTGTTTCTTAAATTCTATATATGAGTGAAGTCATACAGTATTTGTCTTTCTCTGACCCTATGTCTTTTGATTGGAGAATATAGTCCATTTACAATCAGAGTGATTTTTGATAGATAAGAATTTAGTGCCATTGTGTTACATGTAAACTTGGTGTTTCTGCTGTTGTTCTCTATTCCTTTCAAATCTTTGTTGCTTTTGGTCTTTCTTCCCCACTCAAGAAGTCCCCTTTAATATTTCTTGCAGGGCTGGTTTAGTGGTCACAAACTCCTTTAGCTTTTGTTTGTCTGGGAAACTGTTTACCTTTCTTATTCTGAATGACAACCTTGCTGGATAAAGTATTTTTGTCTGCATAGTTTTCATATTCAGCACGTTGAAGATGTCCTGCTAGTATCTTCTGTCCTGCCAAATTTCTGTGGACAGATCTGCTATGAATCTGCTTTACCTTTTCTTGTAGGTTAAGGACTTCTTTCCCTTGCTGCTCTCAGGATTCTTTCCTTGTCAGTGTATTTTGTAAATTTGACTATATGTCTTGGTATTGGCCGGGTTTTGTTGAATTTGATAGGAGTTCTCTGTGACTCTTGGATTTCAATGTATGTTCTCTTCCTCAGATTAGGGAAGTTCTCAGCTATAACTTGTTCAAATAAACCTTCTCCTCCCTTTTTCCTCTCTTCCTCTTCTGAGACTCCTATGATACTAATGTTTTTGTTTTTGTTTTTAAAGATTTTATTTATTTATTTGGCAGAGAGAGACACAGTAAGAGAGGGAACACAAGTTGGAGGAGTGAGAGAGGGAGAAGCAGGCTCCCAAATGAGCAGGGAGCCTAATGTGAGGTTTGATCCCAGGACCCTGGGATCATGACCTGAGCCAAAGGCAGATGCTTAATGACTGAGCCAC
>NW_019154107.1:30157005-30184107 GCF_002288905.1 Enhydra lutris kenyoni | reverse complement strand
GATTCCAGGGTCCTGGGATCATGACCTGAGCCAAAGGCAGATGCTTAATGACTGAGCCACCCAGGCACCCCTATGATACTAATGTTATTACACTTTAAGGAGTTCCTGAATTCCTGAAATCCGCATTCATGATCCAATACTTTTCTTTCCCTCTTCCTTTCAGCTTCATTATTTTCCATAATTTCATCTTCTACATCACTGATTCATTCTTCTGCTTCATCCATCTTTATTTTCATTGTATCCAGTCAGTTTTGTATCCTGGTTATAGTGTTTCTTATTTTGGTCTGACTGTTTTTTAGTCTTTTATCTATGTAGTAAGGGATTCTCCAGGGTCTCCTATGCTGTTCTAAAGCCCAGCTAGTATCGTTATGATTGCTGTTTTAAATTCTGGTTCAGGCATCTTACTTATATCTGTTTTGATTAAATCCCTGGCTGTAATTTCTTTTTGTTTTTTCTTTTGGGATTAATTCCTCCATCTTGTCATTTTGTCTAGACCACTGTTTCTTAGTGTATGTATTGGGAAAGCCTGTTATATTCCTGCTCCTGAGACTGATGGTTATATTCAGAAGGGGTCCTATTCTGTCTTGGGCATGTCCTTCAGGGAATGTTTCAGAATATGCACTCTTCTGTTGTGTTTTGGCTGTTCCTTTCTTCAGGTCAGTCCTGTGAAGACTTTCTCCTTGCCTACAGTGAGGAGTGTTTGAATCTTCTCCACCCTGTGGGAACTTTTAACTATGTGTGTTTTGGTCTGCTTGTCAAAAGAAGCTGGGTCCTATTTCACCTAGAGCTGAAGCTTTGCAGTATTCTATGATCAATAGACTTGGTGTATTCAAGGAGTTTGTGCTCATCTTCTGGGGGATGGGCCTGTTATGCTGGTTCTCATTCAGGCTTGCCCTTATAAAGGTGCCACCTGCAGGGTGCAGTGGGGTGGGACTTGGTATAAGTGTCTCTGGCCTCTACTGGGTGGGGAGAGGGGGATGCTGTGTTGCTCACTGAAGTCTATCAGTGCTGATTGGAAGGGGGAAAATGGCCTTTGCCTACTCTCTCATCCCATGAGTGGGGAGTTCATGCCCACCACCCCTCAGGAAGCCCTGAAAGAAGAGCAAACAATCTCCCCTCTTGTGTCTCTGTCTTCCATCAAATCCCTGCCTTGACCCTGTGTCTAAGCTGTCTGCCTCCTGGGAGGCATAATACTCCTGTATTTCATCCTGTATTTCATCACATTTCCTGTGCATGGCTAGGTTTCAAAACTCCAAATTTTAGGGACCTGGTACAGTGCAGACCTACACTTACCCTCTGGGGGAAGGTCTTGCCACTGTGTCTGGTGCAAGTTTGTCTGAGAAAAGCAGTTGCAAGACTGAACAGTGGTTCAGAGTTTAAGGTAAAGTGCAGCAAAAAGCCAGCACTAAAGTTAGCTCTCCTCAGCAAGTATCTCTGTTCCTATGCTAATGAACAAGGCAGCACACTGGTGCCCAGCTCTTTTGTCCCCAGAGAGGCTGTGTCACCTCTCCCAAATGCACTTCAAGAAGGGGAACTGTTTCTCTCCCTTTGACCCAGGGAATCCTCAGACCACACTGCCCACTCCCTGGCCTCCACCTCCTTCCCCACCAGAGAGCGACTAAGCCTGGCAGGTATCATCCTGGCAATAGTAGGGACTTCAAGAACTTCAGACTTTGAGCCACTCTCCTTTTAGCAGTCTATGGTTTTGGGGAAGAGTTTTTCTTATGTAACCCCTTGCATGCTGCTTTCACTCTTTTTCTAACTTTCTCTCTCACTCCTCTCTTCATGATCAGGGCTCCCCTCCACAGCACCTGCAGTTCTTTTCTCCCCCAAATCAACTCTGCAGCTCCTACCTTCCACAGTGTGGTCATTTTTCTCCCTCTAGGAGTATATGTTGTTCTCTCAGTCCTCAGATCAATTTCTTGGGTGTTCAGAATGATTTGATATTTTTCTGTCTGTGTTCAAGGGATGAGGCAAGCATAGAGTCTCCCTACTACTCTGCCATCTTAACTCCTTCCCATTGTATTTCTATTACTGTTACTTTGTAAAGGTTATTCTTAGTGAAATATAATTAATGTACAATGTTGTATTAGTTTCAAGTATATAATATAAGGATGTGATAATTCTATACACTATTCAGTGCTCATCAGTTTAAGTGTACACTTAATCCCTTTCACCTATTTTACACATCCCCCCACCTCCTCCCAGATAACCACCAGTTTGTTCTCTGTGTTAAGAGTCCTTTTTGGTCTCTTTTTTGTTTGTTTGTTTTGTTTCTTAAATTCCACATACGAGTGAAATCATATGGTCTTTTTCTTCTCTGACTGACTTATTTCACTTAGCGTTATATTGTTGTAGCAAATGGCAAGCTTTCATTCTTTTTATGGTTGAGTAATATTCCATTTATCCATTTATCCATTGATGGTGTTCTTTATAAAATCTTTATTATCTTGTAGGGAGTCTACCTCTCCCTGTTATTGCCCAGCCTTTTCAGAACTTTCTTTGATGTTATTGCCTGTTTATTTTCTCAGTAATACTTTAGAATTCGTTCAGAAGAATAAAGACTGGAACATGGGCCCAGGGCTTTTTTCTATATTCTTCTTCCCTTAGGTGCTCAATAAGCATTTGTTAATTGAATAAAAGATAAAAGAAAGTCACAGCATGGTGTTTGATTGCTGAAAGTTGTCAAAGAAAAAACAAGTCTATATCTGCTTTCGTACACCACTGACACTTCCAAAAGAGACTTGGAATTTAAGGTATGTATTTGAGAAATGCTGCTCTCCTGTTGGAGGAATATTGTTTGCTCCTGAACTCAAGAAATATTTTTTGAGCCCCTACTATGTCCCTAACATTGTTCTAGACATTGAGGGTAAAGCAAATGAACAAAAGAGACAAATAAAATAAAAAATGAATATATTATATGCACCAAATAAATAAATACATATATAGAAATAAATAACAAAGTTGGGGCACCTGGGTGGCTCAGTCTCTTAAGCACCTGACTCTTGATTTCAGCTCAGGTCATGACCTCAGGGTCATAAGATTCAGTGAGTCCCACATTGGGCTCCATGCTGAGCATGAAGCCTGTTTAGGATTCCCTCTCTCCCTCTCCCTCTGCCCTTCCTCCTGTTTGTACTCTCTCTCTCAAAAAAATAGTAACAAAGCATAAAATAAATAGTAGAAAGAAGTAAACAAGTCACTATATAAAATAAATAATACAAAATCAAATTTGATAATACATGCTTTAAAGTTAAATTAATTAGAGTAAGGACATAGGGAACTATTGGGGCGGAGATAACACTAAAAGAGACAAAGAAGTCTTCTTTGAGGCATTACCTTTGAACTGAAATCTGAATGGTGAGGGGAGGCAGGCAGGAGAAGACCTGTGGGAAGAGCATTTTAATCGGGGGGAAGAGGAAGCATAAGTTCTTAGCCAATTCAAAGAAGAAAAATGTAGCTATTGTTACTAGAATCTCATGGACAAGGGAGAGACTAGTAGCAGATATTGTTTAGGTCTGGGTTCCATTTTGGCCCACAAACTCCCTTAGTGCTCAGCTTCTCCACAGTAAACTTGTTGGGCTCAAGCGAAGAAAGTCCTGGGGGAAGGGCTGACTTTTTCTCATGTTCATAAATGTTCCAAGCCAGGCTATATGACAAGTGTCATGACAAACCCTTTCAGGCTACTGTTTGCAAGTCATCATTCAGTGGAGTTACTGATTTGGAATTATCAGGCCTACAATCCAAGAGCCTTTCCTCTGCTCTAATAAAGGTAGAATCTAGAGTTGCCCTTTGGAAGGAATGGGGTTTCTCCCCCACCCCAGTTGTTTCTTTGAGCCTAGATAAAAAGAAAATGGAACTAGTAGTAACTGTTGTGCTCAGAGTGACTGGTTATCAGCTACTCATAGTCTTTGAGAAGCCTTCAGATCTCAGAGTTGTTTCCCTCCCTATCAAAAGAGAAACTTCTCACATAAAAACATTATACAAACAAGCAAATATTTTCCCACAATGTAAAATAAATGCAATGTAAATATGTACAAAAATCTATTTGTGAAAATCTATTAGAACACAATAGGACCTGCATTCAGATATACCACTTGGCACGTAATAATACATGGTATGAACACACAGCTTCAGAGTTTATAAAACACTTCCATGCCCATTATTTCATTGATCTTCACAATAAATCCATCAGATAGAGAGCACTTTCTTCTGTATTGCTCAGAATATAATAGGTTGTGCTGACGTAACAAACAATCCCAGAATTTCGGTGGCTTTATACCAATGACAGTATATACTTTTACTCATTTTATGTATTTATTTGCTGGTCATTAGAAGACTCTGGTCCATGTCATCTTCACAAAGAAACCCAAGACAATGAAAGCACTACTGTTTGAAATGTTGTCTAGTATCAGGGGCAAGAGAGGACAGAGAATCACATGATCTCTTAAATGCTTCCACCCTAAAGAGACACACATCACTTCTACTCATATTGCATTGGTGACAGGAAGTCAGTGAGCCACATTTAATTTTAAGATTACAAGAAGTATAATATTCCTGTATTACTGAAAGCAGAAAGGAACTGAATAGTAATAAACAGTAATAGTTTCTATCACAGCCTCATTTTATAACTAAGAAAGCCAAGACTCAGAGGAATGACGTGTTGAAGGAAGCAGTTTGGAATTGTGGACCAAACTTGCAATAAATGGTTTTTAGCTATTGTTACTAAGAGACAGAATTGATTTTGGTAAAAGAAGATTCTCAGAGGTTGAGAATATGGGAACACGGGCTTTGAAGCTAGATAGTCTCGTTTTCAAACCCCAAATTGTGCCACTTACTAGTAGAGTACTTTGAACAGGTGGCATCACTTCTCTAAACCTCCATTTCCTCATCTATAAAATGATGATGAAAGGTTAAAAAGAAAAGCTTGCAAGGTTGATTGATGATTTGAGTTTATTGGAGTTAATGTGAGTAAAGTGCCTGAGCCCAATCTCAGTTATTCTAACCTCAGATTTATTCCCCTTACCTCTCCTACGTATGTCAAAATGTGGAAATCCTATGGAGCAACTCCTACTTCAATTTTTTTCTGGCTTTTTTTATTTCCCACTGTGACATGTGAATAGGTGAGAGGATAGAAAGGAAAAAGAAAACTTCAGATAAGAAGAAAGGTCATTTTTACCATGAGTTCAGAAATGCTTTTGTATACTCTGTTCCATCATCTTTACAATGCCCTCTCTTCTCTCCTTTGTCCAGTCGACTCCTACTTATCTATCAAGACTTAGGTCAATCTAACCATTTTTCTGAGAAGTGCTCTCAGATTTCCTTATGCTGAAATTAATGCCCCTTCTCTGAACCCATCATCCCCAAACACTTAATGCTTAGGTCTATCTTCGTACTTAGCACAATGCCTTATGTTTGGAAAACAAGTGCTTAATAAATGTGTATCCAAGGAATGAATATGATCATTGCACAACATACAAGTACTTTGTTATTTTTTTCCTGTCTAGCCGAATTTCTCTCTATCCATCTCGTTATCCTGCTCTACCTATCCTGAAACCACCATCCCAAAACACACATTTGCTGTTCCAGAAATACTACCCTGCTTATAGACTCTGGAATCCCTCAAACTCTCTAGGCCTCCATCTTTGTACATATGGTTTCCTCTGCATGACATGTTTTCTTAAGACCGTGTAAACCTTACAATCCCTTAATCATCTTTTAGCAAAAGATGAAGATATATATATATAGATAGATAGATGATAGATAGATGTGTGTATGTATATGTGTGTATGTGTATATATGTATATAGATAGATATAGATATAGATATAGATATAGATATAGATAGTTTGGAACATGGGCTCTGAAGCCAAGCTGCCTGATTTTAAATTCTAGCTCTGGTTATTAGCTATGTGACCTTAGGCAAATTATCTAACTTCTCTGGGTTTCTACTGCCCCATATATAAAATAGGGCTATTGAAAGTACCTACTTAATAGGATATTATAGAAATTAAATTAATTAATACATTTAAATTGTTTATAAATAGGGCTATTAAAAGTACCTACCTAATAGGATATTATAGAAATTAAATGAATTAATACATTTAAATTGTTTATAAGTATAGCTGGTACACAGTAACCTCTATATAAGTGTTTGCTCTTATCTTTTAAATCATAGCACAAACACTACCTCCTTTGTCTAAACTGGGGTCACAAATAGGCAGCTTGTAGGCTATGTTTTATTAGGACCACATGGCATTTACATTTTTTTTAATTACAGTACCCTCCAGTTTAGTGTAAACTCCACTACTCCCTATATCCATCTGTTTGATTCATTTGCTTGGTCCTGAAAGCTTTGGGCTTGCAGTCTTAAGTAAGCACTTCTCTTTTCTCATTCCCCCAGACAGAGTTCTACTGACTCAGTGCATACCTCCATTAAGGCAGTTCTACTGCTTTCTGGTCATTTTCTTTTTTTAAAAAAAATATTTCATTCATTTATTTGACAGAGAGCAAGAGCACACAAGCAGGGGAGCGGAAGAGGGAGAAGCAGGCTCCCCAACAAACAGGGAGCCTGACTCGGGGCTTGATCCCAGGACACTGGGGTCATGACCTGAGCCGAAGACAGATGCTAACCGACTGAGTCACCCAGGTGCCACTGTTTTCTTATTTGAGTCTTTACTGTGGGCTTTTTGAATATAAGGACTGTGATCTCAGTATTGCTAGTACCTAGAATGGGACCTTACACAAAGAAGTGCTCAATAAATACTTTTTGAATGACTGAATGAAATGAAATGAAATGAAATAATGAATAGTTGAGATACCCCTACTCTCAATTAGGAACAGGCCTCTGGAAAGAGCTACAGAGCATTTTTGCAGGCAAGCCTAAACATTAAAAGCCATCCACAGAGAGCTTTCTGGTCCTGGCTGGCAGATTTAAAGAGTTCGCTTTAACCCTTTTCCTCCAAGACCACATCTTCTCTGACAGTCTTTAATGGGATCAGACTAATGGAGCTGAGCTACAAAGGCAAAAGAAGGAAAATACAGCATGACTCCCTTTGCCTTTATATGTAATTTGGAAGTTGTCAGGATAAGAGCTGAAGTCTCCTAAAATAAAAAGGCATGCCTCCTTTTTTTTTTTTGAAGATAACAAGCTCAGGTTTGCACAAAACTGTCCCAAAACAATATTCCATCTTTAGAAATGACAAATTGTTTTTTTCTAAGAAAATGGGA
The DNA here is from genome assembly GCF_002288905.1 of Enhydra lutris kenyoni. Taxonomy (NCBI): domain Eukaryota; kingdom Metazoa; phylum Chordata; class Mammalia; order Carnivora; family Mustelidae; genus Enhydra; species Enhydra lutris. The sequence goes on along the minus strand of NW_019154107.1, from coordinate 30,176,881 downwards.
GTGTGTTCATGTATCAATTGGTTAGTGGCAGAGCAGGCTTCTTAGATTTCCTCTACTCTGTACCTGGCAAATGTACATTTGAATAGGTGAACACACATCTGGAATTAGTAGGAATGAATATCATGCATCCCTGGCAGCAACAATGTGACCTAGGACCACCGGATTTGGAGTTAGACAAAGCTGGGGTGGAATCTATGACAAACAGACTTTAAGATGGCAGCAGTAATAGCCACTTTGTGGTATCCATGTCCCTGTGTAATCCCTTCCCCTTGAGTAGGGATGATTTGCTCCTATGATTTACTCCTAACCAATAGAATATGGCAAATGTAATGGGATGTCTCTGTCATGATTATATTATGTTATATATGACACAATCTTGCTAACAGACTCATTCCCTGTCCCCTTGCTGGCTTTGAAGAAAAAGCTGCCATGAATCCTACAACTGCAAGGAACTGAATGCTACCAACAACCACATGAATGTAGAAGCAGATTGTTCATTAGTTGAGCCTCCCAATGAGAACCCAACCCTGACCAATACCTTAGTTGCAGTCTTGCAAGACCTGAAGCAGAGGACTCATTTAAGCAAGACCCAGACTTCTGACAAAAGAAATGGGGGAAATAAAAAATATGTGGTGTTTTGAGTAGCTAAACTTATGGTAATTTGTTGTGCAGCATAGAAAACTAATACATGGTCCTAGCTCCTCCACTCACTAGCTGCATGACTTTGGGCATGAGCCTTTTCCTCTCTTTGCCTCAATTTGCTCATTTACAAAATAGTAAATGATGTCCATGCAAATGCTTACCCTGCCTCCCTTCCAGGGTTACTTTAGTACCCGATGCATGTGGAAGCTCTTTGCAAATCATGAAGCATTGTGCAAATGTGAAAAATGACTGTTATTTTTCTTTCCATACTCCCCAGGGCCTAGTAGCTCAAGCAGGTGACCTTGGAAAAAGAGAAGATGGGAAACAACTGAAAAACTTCAATGGCGTTAAAACTAACACTGGCTTGTTGGGCCCATGTTGGAATGTATGGTTTTAGGAAGAACAATCCCTGTAAGCAGATTGAAACATCTCAAGCTGTTTGGAAGACATTCTGACTATATTCTTAAGGTGTCTGACTCCTTTGGCCTCAAACTACCCAGCAGCCCAGTACAATGTCACATCCCTTTTCTTTCTACCCACCCTACTTCCAAATCCTCACTTTACTGAAGTCAGCCCCAAAAGTCATTGTCCAATCTTCATTACTGCTAGGCTACTCACTGCCCGAGGCCATGGGCAATATATGATGACCTATAGTTCTTACCAGGTGGAGAAGAAGGTGGCTGACAGCTGAAGAAGTGTTGAGTTTCTTCAGAACAGACCAGCAGTTCATATGGCCACTCCCAACTATTCACTCTTGTGGCCATGAGCTATGGGGGAAAAGTTTGCTGCATGCTAGTGGCACAAGGCCACATGTATAGGTTGATCACCCAGCCTGTTCTTCCTTGAAATAGCAGAAATATAGATATTGGTCAGCCATCTCTTTGGAGAATCTTCTCCAATCCCATTCTGCTACACAGCTTAGCATCGTGCATGGCATTCAAAGCTCTATATGATCTGACTCCTACCTACCTCTTCTCAGTTCTCCTTCCAGACATCCTTGGGCTCTTCCTTAAACACTGGTTTAGGGCCTTCCCTTAGTCATTGGCACTAAGACATAGAACATCATGATGATGATGATGATGACGACAACATCTAATACTTATATGCTGAGCAACTTTCTAAGTTTATTGCATATATTAAGACATTCAGTCATCACCATGACAGTCCTATTAGGAGTACTGATATTATCATTTCCATTTTATGGATGAAGATATCAAGGCTCAGATCCTACTACTAATATGGGTGGTATTGTGATTTGAAGCCATATACATTGAGTATGAAAACTATGCTTTTAATCATCAAGCTATGCTTTGTTTTTGGCAGCAGTTTTATGTCCAGGACCTAGTACAGTGCTTGACTCATAACAGTGCTTAGTAAATGTTTATTGGGTGAGTTAATAAATACTCAGGAAAAAAGCACAGAATTTGGAATCAGAAAACCTAGTGTCCAGCCTAGTATCTACCATCTGACAATTTTTGTGGCTTTTAGTGAGTGAGTCAACATTTCAAACTTTCTAAGGCCAAATAGCATACATAGTATTTATAGGTGTGGGCTCTGGAACCAGGCTGCCTATGTTCCAAATAAGGCACCAACTACTGTTTTTTTACAAGGGTCAATAAATAGTACATTTAATGATTTTCCCTTTAAAAATCTATACTTAAAGTGTGTATCATTCAACTCCTTGGGTAATCATGAAGTTTTCCTCAAATATAACAACAAAAGAATTATAGCATTTCTTCAATATCACCATATAGGCACAGTATGGAAGACCACCTTCCTCAACACAGACATCCTCAGGAGCTTGGGGTTCATTTCAGCAGGTACAGGGCATCACCATACTTGAGCTAACAGGTCAGTCAGTCTGTCAATCCTCAGGTCAAGTTTCAGTAGACTCCTGCACATTGGGCACCTGGGTTGGCCTGGAGCACTAGGGGACTGCTGGTGGGAAGGGTTGACCACGCCATGTGGCTGAGCACATTGGTACAGAGAAGGACACAAGGCATTAGAGCATGTCTGGTGGGTCTGAGGACCTACCACTCCCATGGGAGCCGATGCCAGAGCACTGCAAAGTCAGTGGGATCTGTATGACCTTGAGCAAATCCTTTATCCTTTCTGGGCCTCAGTTTCCTAATCTAAAATTAGGATAATTGTAATAAAGTTACACGGTTGTTATGACAGAAATATGAGTTAATATAGGCATACCTCATTTTATTGAACTTTGCAAATGTGTTTTTCAAGGTTTGTTGAAGGTTTGTTGGCAATTCTACATCGAGCAAGCCTATTGGCATCATTTTTCCAACAACATTTGCTCACTTTATGTCTCTGTATAATATTTTGGCAATTCTCACAATATTTCAAACTTCTGCATCATTATTATATTTCTATGGTGATCTGTAATCAGTTATCTTTGATGTTACTATTGTAATCATTTTGGGGTGCCATGAACCACACCCATATAAAACGGCAAATTTAATCCAAAAATGTGTGTTTTCTGACTGCTCTGCCAACTGTCTGCCCACTCCCCCAATCTCAACCCCATCTCTCTCCCTTTACTCAGGCCTCCCTATTCCCTGAGACACAACAACACCGAAATTGGGCCAAGTAATCACCCTACCATGGTTTCCAATTGTTCAAGTGAGAGGAAGAGTCACATGTCTCACTTTATATCAAAACCTACAGTTATTAAGCTTGGTGAGGAAGACATGTTGAAAGCCAAGATAGGTTGAAAGCTAGACTGCTTGTGCCAAACAGCCAAGTTATGAATGCAAAGGAAAATTTCTTAAAGGGAATTAAAAGTGCTCCTCCAGTGAATACACGAATGATAAGAAAGTGAAACAGCTTGACTGCTAATATGGAGAACGTTTTAGGAGTCTGGATAGATCAAATAAGCCACAACCATCCCTTAAGCCAAAGCCTCATCCAGAGCAAGGCCATAACTCTCTTCAATTCTGTGAAGGCCCAAAGAGGTGAGGAATCTGCAGAAGAAAAGTTTGAAGCTAGCAGAGGTTGGTTCATGAGGTTTAGGGGAAGAAGCCATCTCATAACATAAAAGAGTAAGGTGAAGCAGTAAGTACTGGTGTAGAAGCAGCAAGGTATCCAGAAGATCTGGCTAAGATAATTAATGAAGGTGGCTAAACTAAAAAACAGATTTTCAGTGTAGATGAAATAATCTTCTATTGAAAGAAGAAGGCATCGAGGATTTTCATAGCTGGATGGGAGAAGTCAATGTCTGGCATCAAAGGACAGGTGGACTCTCTTACTAGAGGTAAATGCAGCTGGTGACTTTAAGTTGAAGCCAATGCTCATTTACCATTCTGAAAATCCTAGGACCCTTAATAATGATGCTAAATCCACTCTTCTTCTGCTCTGTAAATGGAACAATAAAACTTGGATGACAGCACATCTTTTATAACATGGTTTACTGAATATTTTAAGCCCATTGTTGAGAACTACTGCTCAGAAGAAAAAAGAGTTCTTTCAAAATATGACCACTTATTGACAATGCACCTCGTCACCAAAGAGCTCTGATGAAGATGTACAATTAGGTTAATGTTGTTTTCATGCCTGCTAGCAAAATACCCATTCTGTGGCCCATGGATCAAGAAGCAATTTTGATTTTCAAGTCTTATTATTTAAGAAGTACAGTTTGTAAGGTTGTATTTGCCATAGGTGTTGACTCTTCTTTTGGATCTGGGCAAACTAAATTGAAAAACCTTCTGGAAAGAATTCATGATTCTGGGTGCCATTAAAAACATTTATGATTAACGGGAAGTGGTCAAAATATCCACATTAACAGGAGTTTGGATGAAGTTGCTATTGTTTAGACCCGCATAGATGACTTTGAGTGTTCAAGATTTCAATGAAGGAAATAACTGCATATTTGGTCAAAAAAACAGGAGAACTAGAAATTAGGAGTGGAGCCTGAAGATGTAACTGCATTACTACAATCTCAATAAAACTTACTGCTTCATATGGATGAGCAAAGAAAGTGGTTTACTGACATTAAGTCCACTCCTGGTGAATTGCTGAAATGACACAGAATGATTTAGAATATTATATAAACTTAGTTGATAAAGCAGCAGCAGGGTTTGAAAAAAGTTCCACTGTGAGTAAGATGCTATCAAAGAGCATCAGATGCTACCAAGAAATAGTCTTTGAAAAGATTGATGTAGCAAATTTCATTGTTGTCTTTTTTTAAGAACTTGCTACAACCAACCCAGCCTTTAACAACCATCCCTTCTTAGTCAGCAGCCATCAACATCAAAGCAAGACACTCCACCAGCAAAAAGATTATGATCCATTGAAGCTCAGATGATGATTAGAATTTTTAGCAATAAAGTACATATTAATTAAGGTAGGAATATATTTAGACATAATGTTACTGCATATTTAATAGACTACAGTATCATGTAAAATAATTTTATATGCATTGGGAAACAAAAACATCCACTTGACTTATTGAAATATTCATTTTATTGCACTGTTCTGGAACCAAACCTGCAATATCTCTGTGGTATGCTTATAAATATATAGTGCTTAGAACACTATCTGGGACATAGCAAGTGTTTGATGAATGTTAGTCATAAATGTTACTATTATGTTTTAATATTTTTATACAAAAATGGAGATAAGAATATTTATCTCACCAGGTTGTCATGAGAATCAAATGAGGCAAAAGATGTGGGAATGCCTTGTCATCTTAATAGCACACTATAGATGCTAAACCTAAACTTAGAAATTATCCCAAATCACTTTGTGCAGGCCTTGAAGCTCAGGTTCCATGTAACTTAGCTTCACATTCACAGGTGAGCAGCAACTTCCTGGAAGGCTGGATAAAGCTTCTAGCATTGGTGCTGCCAGTGTCAAGAGGCCCACAATTGCTAGATCACGTGTGAGCACAGTGCTCTACAAATAGACCTCTTCCCTCATGCAGACCGTGGGCCACAAAATCTGCTGGGTGTCTCCTATTTACACTTGTAATAGGCCCAGGAGCTGGTCTGTGTTTGGCAGGAAGAGTCCCAGGGTACAGAAAGAAACTAGACTTTATCAACTGATGTGACAAGGAGGAAAAAAACCCTATGAAATATTATGAAAAGTTCCCACCCTATGCACTGCAGTTCTCCTCTGATAAAGGGGGTGACCAAGGTACAGAGCAAATGAAAGACTTGGACTAGATCAGTGTGTTCCAGTCCAAGCTACACATCATCTACCCTGACACCATGAGTGAGAAAAGTAGGGAGGAGGACAAGGAGGTGATCAATCATGTAGCAACCTTGGTTCTCAAGCAGAAAGGGAGTAGGGGGCAAAATAACCATACATTGTTCTAAAATGTCCTAGATTGGTGTGTATGAAGGGCCTGAGAAGACGATTACAGTTTATACATGCTAGGACTTTTGAGACAAGACTGGCTAAATTCTGCTCAGGCTGTGACCTTCTTTGGTCTGCCCAGGAAGAGTGCCTCATCTACCCAGCCTCACTGAGGGGAGGAGGAATCCAATCACTTCAAGTGAGCTAAACACATTTTTTTACAGTGAGGAAAAGATAAAGTGTCTCAAAAATCCCCCTTTGAATTTTCAGATCCTCTCACTGCTGGCAGCTGCTGACTGAGGTTTGAGTGGGAGGGTATGAAGGAAAGAGAAGGGAGGGAGAGATTTATGGACAGACTGGACTGAGGGACTAATCTAAAGGAGGTTGGATTGAGTATAAATACGGTGACTGGCCTGGGACCAGAGAGACAATGGTAAGTGGAGTTGGCAGACATTTTTATCATGTAGAAGCTAGAAAAGAACTTGTAGTAATTTTTATTGTTTTGTAATGCCCACAGTGACCTTATAGAGATGGCTACACAAATACTCCACTGACCATTTAATAGCAGAGGGGCTGCCAGGAGAGGTCTTAGTGAGGTTTGGAAACCATAGGATACCTCAGACTGAATGTGAAAGCTATGCTATACATCTTACATAATATTAATGTATTTCAACAAAAATATACAGCTACACCTATGTGGCTATTTACTTGACTGGCTTGAACTATAACCACTGCTCATCAATTGGATTTTAGTCTGAATTTTGTGAGCACTTAATTGGTGCCTAGCCTCAGAAGGGGAGTTAGTAGATACAAATAGGCTAAGAGCTAGGCTTTGCTAAAGCTAAAACAAACACTTGGCTTCCATTACAAAATGTACTAAAGGGCCAAATGAGTGGGCTCAGAGACCCCAGGAAGGCAAAAGTGAACTGAGCTGCTGGACCTTAAGGAATGGTTATATTTGTGAAGGTGGGAAAGGAAAAAGGCAGGGAGGGAAGGGAAGAGGATACTCCAGGCAAAGAAACAACTTGAATAAAGGCTTGGAAGTTAAAATGAGCATAGTCTGGTCCAGGGATATGTTCTCGTGTGATATAACGTGTAAACCTTATTCAAGGCACTTCCTCTATGGTTTGATCAAACATAGGTTTGGCTATTTAGAAAGATGGATAGATGATAGATGACAGACAAAGGATAAATACATAGATGGGTAGATGGATGGATAGATAGACAGATGATAGATAGAGTAAGATAGAATAAATAGTCCTAAGTTGAGAAACAGAACCACGATTAATTATTTTGGATTTGTCATTAACTTAATATATGCTAATTCAATAAATCACTGTGACCTTGGACAGGTCACTTACTATCCGCGGCCTCTTCCTTTCCATCTGCAACAAAATGTGGGCAGACACCCAAACTTTCAGCCTAAAGGAGATCCACCCTCTTATAGACCTCTTCCTCACACACACGCTACAATGCTACACACTCCAAGGAATCCAGACAATAATTGTAAACAGTGTTCACCCAATCTAATCAGAAGCAATGACACCAACATCTAAAGCCAATGACAGCCTGAACCCATTTTGTTCTCTTACTTTCAGAATTACACTTTACTTATTTATTTTTAATATTTATTTATTTTTAAGTTCCAGTATATACTTAACATGGTGTTTTATTTGTTTCAGATTTACAATGTAGTGGTTCAACAATTTTATACATTACACATTGCTCATCATGATAAGTATACTCTTAATCCCCTTTACCTATGACACCCATCTTCCAACCTGCCTCCCCTCTGGTAACCACCAGTTTGTTCTCTATATACAAAGGGTTTGTTTTGCCTTTGGTTGTCTTTTTTTCTTTGTTCATGTGTTTTGTTCCTTAAATTCCACATATGAGTGAAACATATGATATTTTTCTTTTTCTGACTGACTTTTTTCACTTAGCATTACACCCTCTAGGACCATCTGTTGCTATTGTTGCAAATGGCAAGATTTCATGCTTTTTATGGCTGAGTAATATTCTATTACATATATATATTCCATATATGTATGTATAAAATCCATACACACACACACACACACACACAGAGAGAGAGAGACACACTCACTACATCTTTCTCTATTCATTTATGCATTGACACTTGGGCTGCTTCCATATCTTGGCTATTGAAATAATGCTGCAATAAACCTAGAGGAGTGTGTATGTTTTCAAATCAGTGTTCATTTTCTTTGGGTAAATACCCATTAGTGGATTTGCTGGATCATGTAGTAACTGTATTTTTAATTTTAGATTCAGGGTACTGGGCAGGGGGAGGGAATCCAGTGTGAACTTGGGATCTTGACAACTGCAGGAGAAACAGCCCATGTGTCCTTGGGAAGCAGAGGTTCCAGTCTCCCGTCCTGAACTTCTAAGGTTCCCCTTTGCCACCCAGGAAACAGGGGGGGCTAAAGTTCAGCGGCCCAAGGTGTCTGGAGTCCACCTGTCCTACTTCACTAGCCTTTCTCCATCCAGGCTCTCACCAGACTCAGGCTAGAAAAGCTTTCAGATCACCTGCTCCCACCTTCTCTACCTGGTGCAAGACTCCCCTCCTCAGCCTTCCTGCCAAGGGCTCCTCACCCAACCTCCCAGTGAACTGGGAGAGACCTGGAAGCTCTCTGCCTGAGCAGGCTCAGGATTCCACTTGGCAACATGTTCTTCCTGCTGCTGAGCCAGACCTGCTCCTCTGTAACTTCCTCCTGCACACCCACGTTCTGCCCTCAGGACAACCAGCCAGACAAAACTCCTCCTTATTTTTGGGAATGTCCTGCACATATTTGAACACAGCTATCTCTGCCATTCTGGCTCCCTAACCAGCCACTTCCCACCCCTCAGTGTTATTGTTATATAATTCACATACCATAAAATTATTCTTCCATTTAAAGTGTACAATTCAATATGTTTTAGTTTATTCATAGAGTTGGGCAGCCATCACCACAATCAAGAAAATTATTATCACCTCAAAAAGAAATCTTATACCTGCTATCAACTAACTCCTCCCCAGCACCTTAGGCCTTAGGTAGCCACTTATCTACTACATATTTCTATTGATTTGTCTATTCTGGAAATTTCAAATAAATGAGATTAGCAACATGGGCTTAATTCACACTCTGTGGAACTTTGGCTAAGTCACTTGACCTCTCTATGACGAGGTGTCCCTGCCATAAAGAAAAGTAATACTGGTTTTTACTTCATAAAGTAAAATGATGCTTACATGAGCTAATACATTCTAAAACATTTAGTAGAGGATTTTCTTTTATTGTTGCTTTTTACAAAGTGAATTTCCAGATTATTTTGCTCATCTTCAACTGATGTGTTCTCATTGGAATGGAACAGAGAAGGATCCGGGGTGATAATGTATTAGGTGAGAGTCAACAAATTTAGCAGCCTATTAGAGCATAGACATGACCTATCAGAATGGCCTCAGCAAAGAAGCAAGTCCTATAAGCTCTCTGTTGGACTGGACACTAACTCATTAATTTCTGAAGTGGAGAGGACAAGGGTTCAGGGTTTCATTGGTGTACTAGTAGAGGCACTTGCTGGCTCCTGGCCTGCTGATATTTATTAATCAGTATGCAAAATTTCTAGTTATGTACAAACCTAATGGTAGCCATATATGAAAAAACTCTAATAAATATGTAAAGAATGAAGAGAAACAAACCCAAATATATCAATAAAGAAAATCAGCAAACCATGAAAGAGAAAGACAAGATAGCATCACAGAAAATCTTCAGAAACAACCACAAAACAATAATAAAATGGCAATAAGTACATATCTATCAATAATTACTTTGGATGTAAATGGACTAAACACTCAAATCAAAAGACATTGGGTGACAGAATGGATATAAAAACAAGAACCGTCTATACACTGCCTACAAGAGACTCATTTTAGACCTAAAGACACCTACAGATTGAAAGTGAGGGGATAAAGAAGAAATATCTCATGAAAATGGATGTCAAAGAAAAGCTGGATTAGCAATATTTATATCAGACAAAATAGACTTTATTTTTTTAAAGATTTTTATTTATCTGACACACAGAGAGAGAAATCACAAGTAGGCAGAGAGGCAGGCAGAGAGAGAGGGGGAAGCAGGCTCCCTGCTGAGCAGAGAGCCTGACTCGGGACTTGATCCCAGGACTCCGAGATCATGACCTGAGCTGAAGGCAGAGGCTTAACCCACTGAGCCGCCCAGGCGCCCTCATACAAAATAGACTTTAAAACAAAGACTGGAACAAGAGACAATGAAGGGAACTATATAATAATAAGGAGGACAATCAAAAAGTAGGTATGACAATTTGAAATTTAAATGCACCCAACATGGGGCGCCTGGGTGGCTCAGTGGGTTAAGCCGCTGCCTTCGGCTCAGGTCATGATCTCAGGGTCCTGGGATCGAGTCCCGCATCGGGCTCTCTGCTCGGCAGGGAGCCTGCTTCCCTCTCTCTCTCTCTCTCTCTCTCTGCCTGTCTCTCCGTCCACTTGTGATCTCTCTCTGTCAAATAAATAAATAAAATCTTTAAAAAAAAATAAAAAATAAATAAATAAATGCACCCAACATAGGAGCACCCAAATACATAAAACAGTTAATAACAAACATAAAGGAATTAACTGATAATAATACAATAATACTAGGGGACTTTATCACCCCACTTACATCCATAGAGAGGTCATCCAAACAGAAAATCAACAAGGAAACAATGGCTTTGAATAACACACTGGACCAGATGGACTTAACATATACTCAGAACATTCCATCCTAAAACAGCAGAATACATATTCTATTCAAGTACACATGAGACATTCTCCAGAACAGATCACATATTAGGTCACAAATCAGGCCTAAACAATTAAAAAAAAATGAGATCATACCATACATCTTTTCTGACCACAACACTATGAAACTAGAAGTCAACTACAAGAAAAAATCTGGAAAGACCTCAAATATATGGAGGTTAAATAACATGCTACTAAACAATGAAAGGGTCTACCAGTAAATGAAAGAAGAAATAAAAACAGTACATGGAAACAAATGAAAATGAAAATACAATAGTCCAAAACCTTTGGGATGCAGTAAAAGCCACTCTAAGAGGGAAGTCTGTAGCAAAACAGGCCTACCTCAATAAGCAAGAAAAATATCAAATAGAAAACTTAGCCTTACACCTAAAGGTTCTAAAAAAAGAACAACAAACAAAACCTAAAACCAGCAGGAGATAGGAAATAACAAAGAGCAGAGCAGAAATAAATGACATAGAAACTTAAAACACAATAGAAATAGGTGCCTGGGTGGCTCAGTGGGTTAAAGCCTCTGCCTTTGGCTCAGGTCATGATTCCAGGCTCCTGGGATTGAGCCCCATGTCAGGCTCTCTGCTCAGTGGGGAGCCTGCTTCTCCTCCTCTCTCTCTCTCTGCCTGCTTGTGATCTGTCTGTCAAATAAATAAATAAAATCTTAAAAAAAAATAAAACAGAACTGATCAATGAAACCAGGAGATGGTCTTTCAAAAAATTAAATTTGATAAACCTCTAACCAGACTAATCAAGAAAGAAAGAGAAAGGACTCAAATAAATAAAATCACAAACAATAGAAGGAAAATAACAATCAATGACACAGAAATACAAACAATTATAAGAGAATATTATGAAAACCTATATGCCAAAAACTTAGACAACCTAAAAGAAATATATAAATTCTTAGAAACATATAAGCTACCAAAACTAAATTAAGAAGAAATAGAACATTTGAACAGACTGATAACCTGCAAAGTAATTGAATTGGTAATCAAAAAACTCCCAAAAAACAAAAGTCTAGGACCAGGTGGCTTCACAGGTGAAGTCTACCAAACATTTAAAGAAGAGTTAGTACCTATTCTTCTCAAACTATTTGGAGAAATAGGAAAGGAAGGATAACTTCCAAATTCAGTCTAGGAGCCCAGCATTATCCTGATACCAAATCCAGATGAAGAACCCACTAAAGGGACACCTGGGTGGCTCATTAGGTTCAGTGTCTGCCTTTGGCTCAGGTCATAATCCCAGGGGCCTGGGATCAAGTCCCACATCAGGCTCCTTGCTCAGCAGGGAGCCTGCTTCTCCCTCTGCCTGCTGCTCCCCCTGCTTGTGTGCATGCTCTCTCTCCCCCCACAACAAATAAATAAATAAAATCTTAAAAAAAAAAAGACTCCACTAACAGGATAACTACAGGCCAATATACCTAATGAACATAGATGCAAATATCCTTAATAAAATAATAGCAAATTGAATTCAACAATACATTAAAAAATCATTCACCATGATCAAGGAGGATTTATTCCCAGGTTGCAAGGGTGGTTTGATATTAGCAAATCAGTCAGTGTGATACATCACCTCAATAAGAGAAAAGATAAGGACCATATGATCATTTCAATAGATGCAGAAAAAGCATTTGACAAAGTTCAACACCAATTCATGATTAAAAAAAAAAAACCCTCAAACAAAGTTAAGGGGGAGCATATCTCAACATAAAAGCCCTATATGAAAAACCCATAGGTAACATTATCCTTAATGGGGGGAAAACTAAGAGCTTTTCCCCTAAGGTCAGGAACAAAACAGGTATGTCCACTCTCACGACTTTTATTCAACGTAGTACTAGAAGTCCTACCCATAGCAATTAGACAACAAAAAGAAATTTAAAGAATCCAAATCCGCAAGGAAGAAGTAAAACTTTCACTATTTACAGATGACATGACGTTATATGTAGAAAACCTAAAAAACTCCACCAAAAACTGCTAGAACTGATAACCAAATTCAGTAAAGTCTCAGGATACAAAATCAATGTAGAGAAATGTGTTGCATTTCTATACACCAATAATGATGCAGAAGAAAGAGAAATTAAGAAAAATAATCCTATTTACAATTGAACTAAAAGTAATAATATACCTAGTTATAAGCCTAATCTGAGAGGTGAAAGACCTGTACTCTGAAAACTATAAAACACTGAAGAAAGAGATTGATAATGACACAAAGAAATGGAAAGACATTCCATGCTCATGGATTGGGAGAAAAAATAATGTTGAAAAGTCTATACTACCCAAAGCAATGTACATATTTAATGCAATACTTATCAAAATACCAACAACATTTTTCATGAACTAGAACAAACCATTTCAAAATGTGTGTGGAACCACAAAAGACCCTGAATATCCAAAGCAATCTTGAAAAAGAAAAGCAAAGCTGGAGCCATCACAATTCCAGACTTCAAGTTATATTACAAAGGTATAGAGATCAAAACAGTATGGTACTGGCACAAAAATAGACACATAGATAAACAGAACAGAATAAAAAATACACAATCAAACACACAAATTTATGGTATATTAATCTTCAACAAAGCAAGAAAGTATATCCAACTGGAAAAGGACAGTGTCAACAAATGTTGTGAAAATTGAACAGCATTATGTAAAAGAAAAAAACTAGACCACTTTCTTAGGCCATACACAAAAATAAATTCAAAATGGACAAAAGACCTAAATTTGAGACTGAAAAGATAAAAATCCTAGAAGAGAACAGAGACAGTAACCTCTCTGACACTGTTTATAGCAACTTTTGTTTCTAATTATGTCTCCTGAGGCAAGAGAAACAAAAGCAAAAAGAAATTATTGGGACGACATCAAAATAAAAGTCTTCCACACAGCAGAGGAAACAATCAACAAAACTAAAAGGCAATTTTCTGAATGGGAGAAGATATTTGCAAATGACATATCCAATAAGGGGTTAGTATCCAAAATATATAAACAACTTATAAAACCCAACACCCAAAAAACACGTAATCCACTTGAAAATGGCAGAAGACATGAACAGACATTTCTCCAAAGAAGACATCTAAATGGCCAACAGATGCATGAAAAGATGCTCATCATCACTCATCATTAGAGAAGTGCATATCAAAAGTACAATGAGTTATCACCTCACACCTGTCAGAATGGTTAAAAGCAACACAAGAAACAAGAGGTGTTGGCAAGGATGTGGAGAAAAAGGAACTCCTATGCACTGTTGGTGGGAATGCAAATTGATGCAGCCACTGGGGAAAACAGTATGGAGTTTCCTTAAAAAGTTAAAAGTAGAAGTATCCTAGCTAGGATCCAGCAATCACACTCCTAGGTATTTACCCAAAGAATGCAAAAACACTAATTCAAAGAAATATATGCACCTTTGTTTTTATAGCAGCATTATTTATAATAGTCTATGTATGGAAGCAGCCCAAGTGTCCATTGACTGATGAATGGGTATAGAAGATATGGTATATATATATATATAATGGAATGTCATGCAGCTATAAGAAAGAATGAAATCAACAGACACATGATAAAGTGCTCCACATCACTTGGCATCAGGGAAATACAGATCAAAACCACAATGAGATACCACCTCACACCAGTCAGAATGGCTAAAATCAACAAGTCAGGAAATGACAGATGCTGGCAAGGATGTGGAGAAAGGGGAACCCTCCTACACTGTTGGTTGGAATGCAAGCTGGTGCAACCACTCTGGAAAACAGCATGGAGGTTCCTCAAAAAGTTGACCCAGCACAGTACAACCCAGCAATCGCAATACTGGATATTTACCCTAAAGATACAAATGTAGTGATCCGTCGGGGCACGTGCACCCGAATGTTTATAGCAGCAATGTCCACAATAGCCAAACAATGGAAAGAACCTAGATGTCCATCAACAGATGAATGGATACAGAAGATGTGGTATATATATACAATGGAATACTATGCAGCCATCAAAAGAAATGAAATCTTGCCCTTTCCAATGACATGGATGGAACTAGAGGGTATCATGCTTAGCGAAATAAGTCAATCGGAGAAAGACAACTATCATATGATCTCCCTGATATGAGGAAGTGGAGATGCAACATGGGGGGGTTGAGGGGGTAGGAGAAGAATAAATGAAACAAGATGGGATTGGGAGGGAGACAAACCATAAGTGACTCTTAATCTCACAAAACAAACTGAGGGTTGCTGGGGGGAGGGGGGTTGGGAGAGGGTGGTTGGGTTATGGACATTGGGGAGGGTATGTGCTATGGTGAGTGCTGTGAAGTGTGTAAACCTGGCGATTACAGACCTGTACCCCTGGGGCTAATAATACATTATATGTTAATAAAAAATTAAAAATTTAAAAAAGAACGAAAGAAATCTTGCCATTGCAATGACATGGATGGAGCTAGAGAGTGTAATGTAAGCAAAATAAGACAGAGAAATAGAAATACCATATGATTTCATTCATATGTGGAATTTAAGAAACAAAACAAATGGGGAAAGGGGAAAAAGAAGAAAGAGACAAACCAGGAAACAGATTCTTAACTATAAAGAACAAAATGATGGTTACCAGAAGGGGACAAGGGTGGGGATGGGTTAAATAAGTGATGGGGATTAAGCAAAGCACTTCTTTATGATGAGAACCAGCGATGTATGGAATTGTTGAATTACTATATTATGCACATGAAGCTAATATATCATTGCGTGTTAACTAACTGGAATTAAAATAAAAACTTAAAAACATAGGCAAAAATAAACAGACTCTTAACTATAGGGAACAAACTGATAGTTACCAGAAGGGAGAGGGGTGAGGGGATGGGTGAAATATGTGATGGGGATTAAGGAGGGCACTTGTGATGAGCACAGAGTTGTGTATGAGATTCTTGAAACACTATATTGCACACCTGAAACCTTATAATATTGTATATTAATTGACTAGAATTAAAATAAAAACTTAAACATAAAAGAATTTCAATATTTTAATAACCACTCTAACTATATCATTTTATATTGGCTAGAGGTTGGGCCCGAGAAGGAATATAATCTTCCTTGATATAGACAACACATTTCTGGTTATGCAGACTATATTTTCAGTGGTTTTGGTAACCACACGACACTGCACTGAGAACTGAGAATGAACACTTAAGCCTTTTCTATTTACTGTTGTTCAGCTCCATCCTCTCTTAATAAGCTGCACTAGGTCGTGTTAGGGACCTAGACCTATGTTTACAATCCTACATTTACAAAGGTGATTCATGTTAATTGTTAAGTTCCTTGAATTAGGATGTGTGCTTCATACTAGACTTTCTAAAAGGGCTTTGAGGCTACCTAGCAGGCAGGTTTGGCAATGGCAACAATGACACCTAGACCCCATATTTATTCTTTGGCTCCTCAGAATAGGAAGGGGCTGTATTCAGCTTTCCCATCAATCACGAAATTAGAACAGACTACACATTGAGAGAAAATGAGATGGCCTCAAGAAAAAGAAGGAGATAGACTTTAAAAGGGGACAAACCTCCAATCTGAACAGAGATGTAGCAAAGCCAGAGCACTTCTAGTTCCAGGCAGTTCTCCAGGTGAAGGCTGATCTAGGAAGAACAGCCAGGAAGGAGGCTTCAGAAGTGCAGGGAGAAAAAATCTCAGGCCAAGTTAGAGACAGTCCAGGAAATCTGAGAAGGGGAAGATGAATAGAAACATTACCCTGGAATAAGGACAGCAAGTGAGTTTCTGGTCCTCAGTGTGTGAGGTAGTGGGGGACAGGATGGGTAAATGGGGTGAGGGTAGTATCTAGAACATTTTCCCCAAGACTCAGACTAACAAGACTTGTTATTTGGAAAGTTGGGCTTTTTGCTGTTTGTCTGACTGGCTTCTCATTCATGCTGAAAGGGGTACGGGTCGGGAGGAGGGCAGCCAGTGCAAGCAGCTGACACAAGGCTCTATCTGGGCTGAGAGCAGGTAATCTGAGGAGCCAATATGGTGATGAGGGCAACCTACCTAATGAGGAAGGCATAGGTTTTTTTCAAGGTAGGCAACTGATGTGCTGAGGAGGACAGCTGGCATCGGGGGACTTGGAGGAAAAAGAAAAACAAAAACATACCTCCTCAGAAGGCAGTAAAAGCAGCTTAGAAGGCGGAAGGAGAGGGTAGAATTCCAGCTTCACTGCTTGCTCAGCCTTGGTGGCTGAGTATTGTGGGGTGGGGAACAGTTATTCAAGATACCATAAGGTGCCCTGTACAGACCTTAGAGTTAATGCTACTAATTGCTACTTACCAAATCTCTCTTGAATATTATGTTATGATTATTTACTAATGAAAACCCCAAACTGTCTAGCAAGGCAAGGGTGTTTTTTGGAATGAAACCCCAAATGTAGATTGGATCATTTCTCCAGAAGGCAAGGCCAGCTGTCTCTTCCATTTCATCTGGTCTCAAATTCTAGCCTGACCACTTACTGACCACTTACTGTTAACTTCACCCCTCTCTGATTCAGGTTCCTCATCTGTAGAATGATTATAATAAGAGAATCTGCATCATAGAGTTATTGTGAGGAATCACATTGTGGGTCACTTGCTTATTGGTGAGCACTTGCACGGAGCTTAGCAGGTAGTAATAACTCAATAAATGTTAGGATTTGGATTCTGACATATTATCCAATTAGGCATTGTCTTTCCTGCTTTGTGTCTTATGTAAATGTCCCTAATTAAGCCACTGAAAAAATGATGATGGCACCAAAAAAAAAAAAAAAAAAGAATCTCCTCTTCCCTTCCTACCAGCCTCCCATTTCATTCTCTGATCTATGTGGACACTTCTGGTATGTACATGTATACACACTATAATTACTGTGGTCCCTCACCCCACCCTGCCGCACCATTCTGGACCACACCCCACATCTTCTATTCCCCATATTGCCACAATGCCTTCCATCTCAAGGATGTTGCTCCTTCTATCTTTCCTTCCTTCCTCTCTGCCTTCTTGTCCCTCTACCTGCACTGACCATCCATCCATCTAGTCACACAAGCAGATACCTAAAACTCATCATACTAGATCATGAATCAGCAAACTTTTTCTATAAAGAAAAAGATAATGAATATTTTAGGATTTGCGTGCCTAATATAGATCTGTAACAGCTATTCAACTCTGTCATTGAATATAAAAACAGTCATAAACAATACATAAGCCATGGCTGTGTTCCAATAAAATTTTATTTCCAAACACAGGCAGCGGGCCGGATTTGGCCTGAAAGCTGTATTTCAATAAAAATTATTGTAGAGCATGCCTTTTTCCTCAAAACCCATGAACTCTTATCCAGTTCATAAAAATATCTAAAATCTGTTTGCTTCTTGCCATCTCTGCTACCTTCATCCTGGGCCAAACCACTATCATTTCTTGCCCGAACCATTCATTATAAGAAATACCTGATTGGTTTCCTGATTCTACTCTTGTCCTCCTACAGTTCATTTCTCACATAGTAGCCAGAGCGTTCCTTTCAAAATTCACATCTGACCATGTTATCCTTCTATTTAAAATCATTCAATGGTTTTACACTTTTCTTAAGATAAAGATCCAAATCCTTAATATGGCTTATAACATGCTACATGATTTGACTCTATCTTTTCAGGTTTTTCCCTAACAATCTCTCCCTAGTCACCATGCCTTAGGCATACTGGCCTTCTTTTATTTCTTCAAACATGCCAAGCTCCTTTATACCTCAGGGCCTTCGCATAAGCTTTTCCCTATACCAAAAATCTGCCTCTTTCCCATCCTTCCATATCCATTAGAATATAAATAATGCTTCTTCATCCCTAACCCTCGACTCTAAGGTTATTTGTTTTGGAATTCTTTACCTAATCATTCCCTGACTAGAATAGACCCCACACTTAAATGCTATGCTTATAGCAGCATTATTTACAATAGACAAATTATGGAAGTAGCCCAAGTGTTCACTGATAGATGAATGGATTTTAAAAAATGCGACTCTCTCTCTCTCTCTCTCACACACACACACACACACACACACACATGCACACGCACACG
Source organism: Enhydra lutris kenyoni (assembly GCF_002288905.1). Classification (NCBI taxonomy): domain Eukaryota; kingdom Metazoa; phylum Chordata; class Mammalia; order Carnivora; family Mustelidae; genus Enhydra; species Enhydra lutris. The sequence continues at coordinate 30,158,072 of NW_019154107.1, read as the reverse complement.
CACACAATGGAATATCATTCAGCCATAAAAAAGGATGAAATCTTGCCATTTGCAGTGATGTAGATGGAGCTAGAGAGTGTTATGCTAAGTGAATTAAGCTAGTTAGAGAAAGACAAATACCATATGATTTTGTTCATATGTGGAATTTAAAAAACAAAACAAATGAATGGGGCAGGAGGAGCGAGGAAAACCAAGAAACAGATTCAGCTATGGAGAACAAACTGATGGTTACCAGAGGAGAAGTGGGTGGGAGGATGGGTTAAACAGGTGATGGGGGTTAAGGAGTGTACTTTTTGGGATGAGGACCGGGTGTTGTATGGAAGTGTTGAATCACTTTATTTTACATCTGAAACCAGTATAACACTGTACATTAACTATACTGGAATTAAAATAAAAGAAAATGAAAAAAAATGCTTTCAGGACTCCCCATAATATTCTTTCCTAGAACATATACCTGTTTTGAACTAAGCAATGGTTTCTGGGCCTATTTAATTAAAGCCTATTCCCCTAACTAGGGTGTAAACTCCATGGAGCAGGGGCTAGCCGTGTCTTGTCGATAATGCAGACACTGTCTTTAATACAATTGCTTACTTAACAAGTGTTCATTTTTTTAAAAACTACTTTGTTGAGGTATGCATGGCATATGATAACCTGAACATATTAAAAATGTAAAACTGATGAATCTTGATGTATGTATATATCATGAAGCCATCACTGCAATTAATATAATACTTATATTTACCACCTCCAAAATTTCCTCCTGTCCCTTTGTAATCTCTTTTCTCCCCAGATGATCAATGACCCGATTTCTGACATAAGAGATTGTTTTGCATTTTCAATTTTTTTAATTTTTTGCAACTGCAAAGTTATGTTTACAGTTGTCATTTTTTCTCATCTCTTTTCCCCTCTTTATTATTGTAATAAAAAGAACGGCCATCTGTACCCCAATGTTTATAGCAGCAATGGCCACAGTTGGCAAACTGTGGAAAGAACCAAGATGCCCTTCAGTGGACGAATGGATAAGGAAGATGTGGTCCATATACACTATGGAGTATTATGCCTCCATC
>NW_019154107.1:30144927-30147005 GCF_002288905.1 Enhydra lutris kenyoni | reverse complement strand
TAGTCTCAGCCTGCTACTTCTCCGCCATCTTGACTCCTCCCTTGATTGCCATTTTTATATCTTCTTTGAAGGAACGTCTACACAATTCCTTTTCAAATTTTTCAGTTGGGTCTTTTTGTCTTTATATGTTGTTGAGTTGTTAAGAGTTTTTAATATAATCTAGATATTAAACCCTTATCGTGTATACTATTTTTAAATATTTTCTCCCATTCTGTAGATTCTCTAATTTTTTAAGTGATATCCTTTAATGCACAAAAATTAAATTTTTGTAAAGTCCAATTTAGCTATTTTTCCATTATTACTTATACTTTTGGTGTCACATCTAAGAATCTATTCCCAAATTCAAGGTCATGAAGATGTACCCCTATGTACATATATATAACTTTTATATTGATGATTTTTTTTTTTTTTTTTGAGAGAGTGAGAGCGAGAACAGGGCCTGGGTAGAAGGAGAGAGAGAATCTTAAGCAGGCTCTGCACCCAGCACAGAGCCTGATGTGGGACTTGATCTTATGACTCTGAGATCATGACCTGAGCCATTCAAGAGTCAGATGCTTAACTGACTGAGACACCCAGGTACTCCAATCATTGATGAATTTTGAGTTATTGTTTGTGTATGGTATGAGGTAGGGGTTCAAATTCATTATTTTACGTGTAGAAATCCAGTTGTCCTAGCATTATTTATTGAAGAGATTATTCTTTCACGACTGAATGGGCTTGGCACTGCTGTCAAAAATTAATTAGGCATTGATTATGGGTTTATTTGTGAACTTTCAGTTCTAGTCCATTGGACTGTATGTCTACCCCTATGCCACTACCACACTATTTTGATTACGGTAGCCTCTAGTAAGATTGAAATCTGTAAGTGCAAGTCCTCCAACTATATTCTCTTCTTTTTAAATATTGTTTTAGCCATTTGGGTCCCTGGAAATTCCATACGAATTTAATGATCTGCTTTTCCATTTCTGAAAGAAAAAAAAAGGCTTTTGGAATTTTGATACACATTGTGTTAAATCATTTTGAGTAATAGTCACACCTTAACAATGTTGTCTTCCAGCCCATGAATATAGGATGACTTTCTATTTATTTAGGCCTTCTTTAATTTCCTTCAGCTATGTTTTATAGTTTTCAGAGTACAAGTCTTTCATTTCTTTGTTAAATGCACTCCTAAGTATTTTATTCTTTTAGATGCTATTGTAAATGGGATTGCTTTCTTAATTTCTTTTTCAAATGTTTATTGCAGCTTTATAGAAACACAACTTATTTTTGTGTTGCTCTTGTACCCAAAAAACATACTGAATTCTTTTATTAGTTCTAGTAGCTTTTTTGTGGATTCTTTGGCATGCTGTAGTGTAGGATCATGTCATCTGTAAGTTGAGACAGTTTGACTTTTAAATTTGGTGACTTTTAGCTTTTTTCTTATCTAATTTCTCTGATGAGAACTTTCAGTACAATGTTGGATAGTAGTGGTAAGAGTGGACATCCTTGTCCCTGATCTGAAGGGGAAAGCTTTCAGTTTTTCACCATTGAGTATGGTATTTGTTGTGGGTTTTTCATAAATGCCCTGAATCATGTTGAGGAAGTTTTCTTCTATCGTTGGTTTTCTGAGTCATTTTATCATGAAATGGTGTTGGATTTTTGGAAAATGCCTTTTCTGCATCAATGGAGATAGTCATTTGGATTTTTCCTTCCATCTATTTATGTAGCATATTACATTGATTGATTTTCTTATGTTGAACCACTCTTGTATTCTGACTTAGTCATAGTGTATAATCCTTTCACTATACTGTTGGAGTTAGTTTGTTAAAATTTGCTGAGAATTTTTGTCTATATTCATAAGGGATATTTATCTTTTATTTTCTTGTGATGTCTTCTCTGACTTTGGTATCAGGGTAATACTGGCCTCATAGAATGAGTTAGAAAGTATTTCCTCCTCTTCTATTTATGAAAAGTTTGAGAAAGACTGATGTTTATTCTCCTTTAAATATTTGCTAGAATTCACAATTGAAGCCATCTGTTCCTGGACTTTTCTTTCTTGGGAGGTTTTTGATTACTGATTCAATCTCTTTACTTTTTAT